>NW_028248704.1:0-67517 GCF_964263255.1 Lissotriton vulgaris
CAGTATCTTAGCCATTTTCGATGGCAAGGCAGGATAGCACTTGTCAATCGCTAAGTTATGTTCTCTAATGGCTACATCTATGGCCTTCTCACACTCGTTAGCCTGCAACTGCTTAGCCGCTTGCTCTAGAGTCAACTTTTCTTGTTCTTTCTGTTCTTTCTTCAACCTTTTCATTTCTCTCTGTTTGGATTCCTTTCGCCAATAACGGAAAGAATCAAACATTGCCGGCCGGGCTTTCTTCCTAAACAATTTCGCTTCTAAATTGTCGAGAATCTCGGGTTCAAAACTACCATGCAGTGGCCAACTAAGGACACCATCCTTCTTACAGTGACGGACCCACACCTCATTATAAGATATAGGACCCACACCAAATTTACAATATAACTCATATAGGGGAGTCCCAATCGGAGGAACCAGACATGAGTCCTCCAATCGTGAGTCACTGTTGCAACTAAAACACGACAACATTTTCCGACTTACCATTTTAGTCCGGAACACAAAACAAACAAAACACAAAACAAATATGTGCACTCGAACCAAGAACTTAGGCCTACCAAAACGAACTGATGTATCGATACCCAAACTAAACCAAATAGATTATCGTAACTAGCAGTGATAATCTTACAAAACCAAACCAAACCAAGAACCGATCAAGGATTTTAGCAACCCTCACAAAGTAACCAGCTAGCTATCACTAAATACTTAACTGAGGCACTGAAGACGTCACCAAGGAGAAACCCGTCACGTTTCGCCGTACTAAGGACTGCACCTCGGGTCCAAGACAGGGCGACGGTCAAGGCAACGGCCCACTGCAGCCGTCCTGAACGGGAAACCCTCGTGGAAGAGAACTTCGGGCCACTTTTGCGATATGCCGGGATCGATGAAGTGGGGCGCCTCCCTCAGGAATCTTCACACGAAGCTTCTCGAACTCTTCAGGCTTTTGGACCGGTACCGAATGACGTCGCCCTACGTTGGGCGCCAATTGGAGTTCTGGACTTTTTGGTTCCGTCCAGAGGTGTCAGGGAACAACACCCAAAGACCCCGGAGTTCCACCTGCCTTGGTGCACAAATGAACAGAAACACGGGCTTCTCGATGGTGGCGTCAAAGACCAAAGGTTTATTACTGCAGGGACACAGAAGTCACAGATACTACACACGGGCAGAATCTAGGAGCCTGTTCGATTTGTACAAAGAGGGTTGCTCCTTATATACTGAATTTTAAGCTGGGGGCAAATTCTTTACATGTAATACATTCCCAAAACCTTTGTGTCTAAAACAATAAATATTTGGCGTTACACAGGAACCGTCGATAATATCTGAGGCCAAACATTACGAAGAGAGGGGTTCCCACTAGTTTGTCACAATTCCCTGTCAATATTGCATTCAGGACCCGGACCGCCTCATCGTAAAGTTCGTTACCTCCCCCTAATAAAGATTCAGAAAGAAAGAAACAGAGCCAGGTGTGGAAGATAGAAAAGTGGGATAAGGGATGTTTGTGGGTTGTAAATGGGCAAGGCTACCGGCTTCGGCCGCCTAATCATGATCAGGACAATGGACACGGAGACCAGTTTGGCAGGACTGGCCTCGGGCAGAGGAGGCAGCCTTTGTCGAGTCATGCAGCTACAGCGTGATCTGGTTTAAGGTGCACGTGTCATGAAAGAGGTGAATCTCCGGCTAAGGTTACGTGTCCTTAATCGAAATGAAGTGATCAGAGGTTATTGCGTATGTGAGGGCAAGAAACACAAAATGGCGGCCATGATCTAAGATGGATGCCGTGGGTAGATCAGAAATGTGTTTATAAAAGGAGTGCTCTTGCTCGTAGCGTAGCGAAAACACCAGGATATACTAAATGGATCATTTGCGGTTCGCTGATACCAATATTATGTATTTCCGACAATGTTGAAAACACGGGTTCAAATCGTCACGGAACCTCAGACTCACGTCTGAGTATACTCAGCACACTCGGGGTGAAAATTGCAAAAAACACAGTTGATGGACAGAATGTAGAACAATGTCATACATTCACCCCAGTACAAGGATCTGGGCCTAAATCCATCGTTTTTTTGCACTCCACACCACCCTGGGTTATTTTTATTTATTTATTTATAGAGTTTTATATAGCGCGGACAAGACCCGTGGGTATCAGAGCGCTTCACAAGGAAAGAAATACACATATCAACATTCAAATAGCATTGATAATAACAAATTGATCTGAGGTAGCAGGTACTATACTCAACGCTGTGATTAGCTATGAGTGTTCCTATTATCTGTGCAATTACCAGTAGGTGCTTAACATGTAAAGAAATGACATATAGACATTATATTAACATTAATAGTAACAAATAGATATGAGGTAGAAGGCAGTGTATTGTAGGGACGTGATTAGATATATATACCCCTATTAAATGCCCAGTTAGCAATAGATGACGAGCAGGCTGAGCTCAGGTCAGAAATATCCCATCTAGCTCGGTGGGGTAGGGTTATAAGGCATTCAAGTGCATCGCAAGGATGAAATGGGTAGATAAATACAATGAGGTAGCAGTTAAATGTTTGATTGTGAGATATAGTTATCGGTGTCTAGCCTCAGCTTGAACACGACAGCAGTCATGTTTCATGACGAGGAGCGACCTCCATTCTTGTAGGTGAACGTCTCAGTCATCTTAATTTTTCTATGTCGGGTATTTACTCATCAAGTGGCTCTTCAGTTCCCGTTTGAATGTCATGGTATTTTGAATCATCCTGATGTTTGGAGGGAGGGAGTTCCATATTCTGGGGGCCGCTCCGGAGAATGCTCGGTTGTAGGTCTTTTTCTTGTGGAAAAAGGCTGGTCGTAGTAGTAGTTCTTTAGCGCTTCTGGTTATTCTGTTACCCCCTGAAAGCTTAAGTTTCTTAGCCAGGTATCTAGGCGTGTTATGGTGGACCGCTTTGTGTGTAATGCAGGCCATCTTCATTTGGATTCTGGCCTCGTAAGGTAGCCAGTTTAGTGCTTTCAGGTGCGGGGAAATGTGATCGAATTTTCTCGTTCCCGTAATGAGTCTAGCCGCTGCGTTGAGGCAGGCTTTTAGTGGTGCTGTGGCTGTTTTCGGGAGACCCGCTAATGTGGCGCAGCCGTATTCGATCCTCGAGATGACTAGTGATTGGATAGCCAGTTTTAGATCCGACTCTGAGATAAAGGGTTTCACTTTCCTTAAGTAATTCAAATGGAAGCGGGCGCTCTTGGCCATTGCGTTAATATGATCTTTCATGTCGAGGTTTTCGTCTAGTATAATTCCAAGTGATTTGACTGAATTAACTAGGGTTGGGGTACAATTTAGCGCCGTCACCAGTTTGGACCATTCTTTAACTTCAGATTGGCTCTTTGTCGGTGAAATTAGCAAGAATTCTGTTTTCTGGGAATTCAGTTTCAGATGGTTTATTGTTAACCATCGCAAAGCTCTCTTTAGTTGACTGTTCATTAGGTCGATGTCCTCAAGGGAGGCTATTTTTATGTATAGTTGCGTGTCGTCTGCATACATATGATAGGATACCTGTGATTCTTGAAGGATCTCCGTGAGAGGTTCAACATATAAGTTGAATAGATCTGGGGAGAGCGTTGATCCTTGTGGAACTCCGATTGCATTGGGGCTCGGGGCTGAGATTGCTTGGTTAACCAGGTATCGTTGAGTCCTGTTCTGTAGGAAAGAATTGAACCATTTCAGCACGTTCCCTGACAGACCCATCCTGTCTTGTAGTCTGGTCATTAGCAATTCATGCTTTACCGTGTCAAAGGCTGATGACAGGTCTAGGAGGATCAATAAGCATGTTTGATTTCGGTCTAGGGCTTGTAGGGCGTCATCAACAATATGCAGGATCGCAGTTTCAGTGCTGTGACCAGTTCTGAATCCTGATTGGCAATCGTCAAGTAGCGAAAATTTAGCGATGTGTTGACTTAGTTGGCCCTGCACGCATTTCTCAATGAGTTTGGCCAGTAGAGGGATGTTGGTCACTGGTCGGTAGTTGTTCGGGTCAGTTGCGTCAGCCGTCGGTTTTTTGAGGATGGGCATTATCTGCCCTGTTTTTAGGCAGTCCGGGAGGGTCCCTTGTGTAAGTGAGGCATTTATTATATCGGTCCATATCGGAACTAGAGTGTGGCTGACTTCTCTTACACATTTTCCCGGTAGAGGGTCTTGGTAGTGGTTGTTTGGCTTAAGTTCCGCCAGCGTTTTGGCGATTTTTCCCTGGTCGTATAATTCAAATGTGTCCCATTTCGCCTTATTTTTTGTTTGAGGACCCTCTGCTGAGACGATGGCCTCATTTTTAGGTGGAGGAAGGGTCATAATGTTAGTTGCTGCATTTGTGAGTTCAACTTCTAGCACTTTGGATTTTTCCGTGAAGTGTGCAGAGAATTCCTCGCAGCTTATGGGTGTTTTTGTCTTCTCATGAACCGTTTTGGCCAGTTTATTCGACTGTAGTTTTAAAATCTCGAAGAGCTTTCGAGGTCTATTTAAGGCACTGTCCAATTCAGATCTGATAAATTCTTTTTTGGAGTTGATAATCTTTTTGTTATATTCTTTCCTTGTCTTTCTGAGGGCTTTCAGTTCAGGGGAGGAGGGATGCTGTCTCCATTTCCTTTCGGCCATTCTCAGTTTGCGCCTATCCTCATTCAGTGATTCATTGAACCAAGGGTTTTTTGGTTTCTCTGCGACTTTTTTCAGTTTTTGGGGCATGGTGTCATTAACGATATTGCCAATTGAGGTTAGGTAGTGGTCAGTCATCTCATTAACATTCTGCTTATTGTTGGGTGGTTTCAGGTCTGTCTCACACCTTTCGACCAGTAGATCGATATTCGCCTCTTTTGTGTCTCTAATCAGTTTCTTGAGATTGCGTGGTTGTGAGGTAATATAAATTCTATGGTCATGTTGTGTTCCCTAGCGAGTACCCCACCGACTCCATGTACGAGTTAAAAGTGCATGTAACTTCCCTCCTGTACCAGCTATGAAGACGCAAATACATTTGCGTCCAACGTTAACTTGTCCTCTTTCAGACCCACCATGAATGGGTTTGATGGTCCGTTCCTAAGTATGCTATGCCAACGTCTTTTTGAAGTGTACTCCTACGTTTTTCAGCCTGGCTGAAAGTAGGCCCTGAATCTCTGCCACCGAGCCTCTTTTCTGGCTTCTGACTGCGAGGGCCTCTGCCCAAGCAGCCCCCGTACCCGTGAACTCTGACTTACTTCTAGCGCGGCCCTCCGTGCTCAGCTCAGCCTGCTGCCTGCCAAGATTGACTATAACCTTCGAGTTATCTGTTTTCCTCCCCGAAGATACATTCCAGCCTGCTAGCTTCAGTAAACATCCTTCCTCAGCTACAGGGCTAAAGGGCCGACCTGTCTTTATGCAAGTAATTCATAGCCTCTGTTGCCATGCTTCCATGGAAGGCCCCATGCCCCCACGCTTCTCATACAGACACTCAGGCGCTTATACACGCACTCACACCAAGTATAGAATAGCTTCTGCTCTAGAGACCTTTCTGCCCAGATAGCTCAGTTCCTAAACATCAGATATCAGATATGATAGAAGCACAAGTTGATCTGACATGCCAGACTTCTGTCTCTTTCCGTCAGTGTAAATGTCAAGTCCCCTGCACCCCGTCAATCACACGTCATGCAGCTGCGCGCGCATCCAAGCTTCCGATTTCTGCTGACATTGCAACATTCTGTTAGCACCACCCCTTGGTGCCACCCACTTGCGTCACCTATCAGTGACGTTTTCTAGCACACACCCTAGTTCACGCCTAGTTTACGCCTCTTGATGATGTACTAGCACCACGTGTATACTGTTATCTTGTCTTCTCTCAGCTGTTACGCCTCTTACATTGAACATTATGATGTAAATCAAGTATATAAGCTATGTATTGTCAATAAACGACGGCGCGCTCATCTATCCCTTCTGACATCCTGTGTGGTGGTCAGAACATGATATCCTGATTCCTTTATGAGGAATAAAACCCTTAGAAACTCTTACACCACGGACTCTGTTTTCCTTCTTTCCGATTGAGTTATTATTGATTAAGTACTTACCTGCATAGAAATTAAGAGAGTAAATTAATTATTTACATCATTTTGGCGCCCGAATAGGGACCCCTCCCCCACCTCACGCGCCGGAAGGTGCGTTGCAATCCGTGTCCCCTGCCATCAGTTAGACGGACAACACGTGTACTGGCAGGATTTCCTGCATCCCCCTCTGACACACGGAGGTGACGAAGACTGCGATCAGTGCCCAGACGAGGCGGTGAGGAGTGCGGAGGATCCCGACCAGAGCCCAGCCGAAGGAAGCAAGGTCCGAGGTGTGAAGAGGCCCACCAGTTTTCCGAAGTTTTCCGAAGTTTTCCGAAGTTTTCCGAAGTTTTCCGAAGTTCCGAGTCGAGTCCAGTCGAGTTTCCGAGGCCTTCTGTTTTCCGTGCTTCCCGGTGAGTACCATTGCTGGGTCGTATCTAGACGGGTTTGGGTACGCAAGTCCGGTCTGCACTGTTTTTAGGCAGTGTATCTGTACTGTTTAGCAGTATATAAAGTATTCCGAATTTCTGCACTGTTACAGCAGTGTATCTGTATCGTTGAGCGGTACATTCAGAGTAGGGGGAAGTTAGCTATGTCTTTTAATGTTTCATGTGATTAATGTCGTGGTATGAATGTGATTGTTTTTGTGCATTATTGTGTTTTTGTATAAATAGTTACAGTTGACATTAAGTATCAAGGATCAAGCATTCCAGTATCAAGTAGGCACAATGCCGTTTTTCAACAAATTAAAGCAGATAGGAACTAGGAAAGGGATGTTAGAGGAAGAGATTCCAATCCCCCCTAGGGACACTCCAGGTAATTTTATGTATAATAAACATGGCATAGACGCCATCCTGTATCTAGAGTTATGGACCGATTATACCAAGCACTTAGAGGAAAGATACCGATGGCCAGTTAACGGAACATGGGATGCCGAGTGCATCATAAAGGTAGAAGAAATATTACGGAAAAAGAAAGCTAGACAATCTCAGAAAGACGCCATAGAATTTTGGCGTAAGGAATCACGTAAACGTGCTGATAGAGCACTCCGTAGAGAAGACAGGCTTAAAGAATCAGAAAAGGCCCAAGAAAACGAATTAGTTACTGAGGGAATTCGAGTAAAAGTAGAACAAATAGATCGTATCCTAAATGGCAAAGTGAACAACATGTATCTTTTGGCCGATGGTACCCCTGACGCCATTTCAGAAATACCGAAAAATTTGCCGTCACCATTAGTTCCAACTAAAGTAATGCATAAGACTACTAAAGACATATTCCTAAATTCATATCTCGAAGATGTAGCGCCAGCTTACACCAATCTGCCTGTTCGTGCCCTGCCTACTGACAGGGCCGGGGGTGGTACTGCCCCCCAAGATCACTCTCAGCCGACACCGAAAAAGACTAGTCCCGTTCCGCCAGCTCCGCCACTTCCCTCACCTAAAACTGATCTGCCGAAACCACTTCAATCAGATCCTACTAAAAGACAAATTCAGATACTGACTACACACAGAGATAATGCCCAAGTTTCCGCTTCAGAAGGTGCGACCGCGGGTCTCCAGACCCCGCCACCGACTCACAGATTAAATCTCAGAGGTATGCAGAGTCCTTTTACGCACAGATCCCCCCGTTCTTCTAATTCATCCCGTCTTGATGCACTAAAAGAAAATATGTCAGTTTGTAGATATGATCCAGAACCTGGACAAGACGACTTAATGATATTAGCGTCTTTACGGTTAAGATCTGCTACTGATAGTTTGTTATGTTATGCAGGAATGAAGGAGCACCTAGATAGAATATATGAGTTCGTTCAAACGGGAAAGGACCCCGACAGTATTAAGGATGCCCTGGAGAAACAGAAAGTTACCATGCAAGCACTGATACTACGATTTTTCATAAATTGTCTAATAAGAGAACGAGACAGGCCCGGAACAGAGCAGAGTGAATTAGATGCATTGAACAAGTGGGGTCAAAATATAGCCGACGGAAAACATGACAGACAAAATTGCATAGAGGCCATGTATAAAAAGATTAAGAAAGCAGTGATAGCAGTACACGAGAAAGAGAAAGAAAAGGCTCCCTCCGAGGAGGAAGAAGAATCTGAAGAACCAGAACCAACTACAAGCACTATAGCATATGTAGGTAAGGGAACTTATCTTAGGAAGGGTATCCGTCCAGAAAGCAAGAGAGTTTTCTTCTCTGCCTTAACGAATCCGAATTCTGCTGAACATCAGTTCCAGGAAACTGATAAACGGCTTCGAGATCGAGTTGGGTACCATGTACTCAATTCTATGGATGAACAAGAACTAGCCCGATCAGCGGTATCATGGGCCGAAAATGCAAACATATATAATGATGACACGGTAGCACAGACATTTCTGAACCTCTCCCCCGACGAACAGAAATTAGCAGGTATATATATGATTCAGCACCTTCTCATTAAGTACAGAAAACATTATTCCGATCCAGGTCCCTTACATGAGACACTAGAAGCACTACTGATGGATAGATGGAGAGGCCTAAGCACTAAATTAGTTCAAATAATTCTAGAACAACGACGCAGATATGACACCTTTGTAAGTCCTGAATATGTTCCCGCCCCACCTCCAGAAAGGAAAATGTACCATATGCAGTGCGGGGGTGGTATTGAAAGTCAGAACCCCTTGCGAGAAGTGCACCCTGTTATGGGTGAGGATAAAATTTTGAAACGCGTGTATGTACACACGCCTCTAACTAAATTAGAACTGTTAGAAATGAAGAAATTAGTACCGTGCCATGATAAAGACCCTGCAGGTTTTCATAGAGAGCTCAAAGACATGTTACTGATGGGGGACTACACATATGATGATATCATGAAAATGTTGAAAGTATTATTGCCTACGGGTATATTCGAGAAATTAAAGGAAAAGGACTGGGAGGTGGGAGACGCAAAGATTGCCTGGGCAGAAATAGAGGATGAAGAAAAGAAACGGGTTCCAGGGTTAGGCCTTGGGGACAAAACTAAAGCATTACCAGGTTTAATAGTACAGGTCCTGCCCAGATTATTGACAACTAGAAAGGAGGATTGGGATGCAATCTCGTCCTGTAAACAGAAACATGATGAAGATACTAGCGACTTTTATTCAAGATTCGAGAAATGTTTTATTATCAATAGTGGCCTCCAGCCAAGTAGCGAGTCGTACCCACATCTTTTCGTATCAAAGTTAGTAGAGAATTCCCTACCGTTAGTTAAGAATAGAGTGTATAAAGTCGAGAGTACATGGCAAGCAAATACGCCATCCCAGATGTTACAAATGTTACAATATCACCAGAATAGAATTAGGGAAGAACAAGATCAGGAACAGAAGCGCATGAAAGACACGAAAATGAAAATGTTAGTAGCCCAGACGGTCCCATCCGACAGTCACAGGAAAGGTACGACCCAGACAAGTCACACTGCAGCTCCTGTTAAAGGGACATGCAATTATTGCAAGCAGCCAGGTCACTACGTACACGAATGTGCAGTTCTGAAACATAACATAGCGACAGGTAAAACTAAAGAGAGACCGCATCCGCCTAGACAAGACCATAACCAGCATCAGTCTACACAGAATACACAGCCCATGCATGCATCCGCACAGACAGCACAGATTGTAGCAGTACCACAGCCACAGCCCATTGCTGCAACCCAGCAAGTCTCACAACAGATGTACCAGTATGCCCAGTCTGCTTACCCCGAATATTCCCGATATACATGAAACAGCCTAGAGAGGGAAGGTGGCTTGCCTCTTATCGAGATTCCTGTAGATCAAGAAGGTCCTTATGTACACAGTCAAGTATTGGGGAAAGATAGAAAGTTTTTAATTGACACAGGGGCAAGTCGCACTACAATAAGTCATGACGAAGTTCCAGGGGCACCCCTCTCAGGCTCACAAAATGTTTCCCTTGGTTTTTCAGGACAACCTATTGTAAATGAAGTCTCAGAACCAGTTCCCCTGGCTGTGGGTCCATTATCACGTGTTACAGACCTGTTACTAACAAAATCATGTCCGGAGAATCTATTAGGAATTAAAACATTGAAGGCTCTAGGAGCTATAATATGCTGCTCCCCGGAGGGGGTTAGACTCTTTCTGCGGGATTTCAAGGGTCATTACGTCCTTCGTGAGTTCGACGTCAGATTGAAAAATGTACCTGATTACTTGTGGGCAAAAGGCCCAACTGATGTAGGATGTATGCACATTACACCATACCGCGTTACCCTCAAGGCAGGTGTTGTATTACCCAGAATCAGACAATACAAGTTACCACCCGATGCTGTAGCGGCTTTACTGAAAATCATTGAAGAGCTCATTGCCCAAGGAGTGGTCGTCGAGACCGACTCCAATATCTGTAATTCACCCATCATTCCGATTCTTAAACGTACTGATCCCAATGCACCGCCAGTATATCGGCTGGTGATTGATCTTCGAGAATTGAATAAATGCATTATCCCACAGTATCCTGTGGTCCCCGATATATCATCTCTATTGACTGCTATTGATTCAGAAGCAACGTTCTTTACTGTAATTGATCTCAAGAACGCCTTCTTCAGCGTGCCTATTGATCCAGAGAGCCAATATCTCTTCGGATTCTGTTTAAATGGACGCAGTTTCAAATTTTCGCGCGCACCTCAAGGATTCACAGAAAGCCCCAGCATCTATAGTCAAGCACTGAAAAGACAACTAGATTGTATTCAAATGCCAGTTAACACCGCTTTACTACAATACGTCGATGATCTGCTGATCACCGCACGAAGTGAGCCCGAATGTGAAAAAGCATCACTGACAGTTTTACATTTCCTGGCCGACAAGGGACACAAGGTGTCTCCTTCGAAGCTACAATTCTGTGTTCAGCAAGTTGTGTACTTGGGTCACTTACTGTCCAAAGTGGGGAGACAGCTCACTCCCGATCGCATTCAGTTAATTGTGAACATGCCGCAACCCAAGACACAAAAGGAAGTGCGGGCCTTCATAGGCCTCACCTCGTACTGCAGACAATGGATTCCCCAGTATGCATTTCTAGCTAAACCACTCATCCAGTTAACGACACAGGAGGCAGCGACTTCGACTGTCCTCCCTTGGACTCAGGAACACACACAAGCTTTTGAAGAATTAAAGAAAGTTTTATGCCAAGCACCAGTTTTAGCGACACCATGTTACAGTAAACCGTTTACACTTTTTGTTACAGAACGTGATGGTACAGCGTTGTCTGTCCTCACTCAAGACCAAGCAGGTTCACATAAGCCTTGTGCTTATTTTTCTAGTACATTGGATTCAGTAGCTCAAGCACTCCCTGCGTGCTTAAAGTCAGTAGCAGCAACAGCGTTAGCAATAAGACAAAGTGATTCAATTGTTTTAGGTCATCAGTTAACAGTTCAAGTACCACATTCTGTAGAGGTTTTGTTAAACAGAACCCAGACTCAACACTTAACTATAGCACGACTGACAGGTTATGAATTAACACTATTCCAGCCACACATAGAAATCAGACGTTGCAGCATCCTGAACCCAGCAACACTGTTACCTACAGTTATGACAGATCCAGCTCCGCATGATTGTATAGAAATAATTAATGCAGTAACTAAGCCTAGACGAGACTTAACAGATGTCCCATTGACAAATCCAGACCTGACACTTTATGTGGATGGTTCATGCATGAGAACAAGTACAGGAGAATTAGTGGCCGCGTACGCCGTGACCACTGAAACTGAAATTAAAGAAACACATCGTATTGACACCCTGTCTGCTCAAGCAGCAGAGCTCATCGCTCTGACCCGAGCTTGTATTCTAGCCAAGAACAGAAATGTTAACATATACACAGATTCCCGCTATGCCTTCGGAGTTGTACACGACTTCGGAGTCCTCTGGCAAGAACGAGGTTTTCTGACTTCTCATGGGGCCAAGATACAACATGGCCCCCTCATTCAAGCACTGTTAGAAGCAATACATTTGCCCTCGGGCATATCAGTCATGAAGTGTAAGGCACATACCAAAGTCACAGATTCTGTTTCCCAGGGTAACGACCTGGCAGACCAGACAGCAAAACATACAGCATTGACTCACACCCAGACTACTGATGTGACAAAGACAATAGTACAAACACAGTGTATGACAGTTAGAGATCCCGCCCTAGACGTAATTGACATCCAGACACATGCTACTCCAGAGGAGATAAAGAAATGGACTGAACTAGGAGGGATTCAGACAGATCAAGGTTGGGTGACGAAGGGAAAATCTATATGGTTTCTCCCCGACTCAATGGTTCAAGTCATGATAAATACAGCACATAGTCCTGCCCATCTTGGAGAGAAAGCCATGTTAGACAGTTTACAGAATCTCTGGTACAACAAACACTTACGAGCAGCAGCAAAACAGAAAGTGCGTACTTGCATGATCTGTTGTCAGTTCAATCCAGGTAAAAGCGTCCCTGTTGAGCAAGGTGGATTCCATCCTCCCGATCACCCTTTTGAAGTCCTCCAGATGGATTATATCCAGATGAATAGCTGTAGAGGATTTAAGTATGTTCTTGTAATCGTTTGTGCTCTGTCCCGCTGGACCGAAGCATACCCAGTCCCAGACTACACTGCTCCGACCACTGCCAGACAGTTGGTTCGTGAATTCTTCCCACGGTACGGTTTGCCCCGTGTCGTGTACTCAGATAACGGACAGCCGTTCTCGTCCGAGCTGATGAGACAAGTTTCCCTCTTGCTAGGATATCAGTGGAGGTTCCACTGTGTCCGACATCCCGAAGCAGCTGGCCTTGTAGAAAGGCATAATCAGACACTAAAAATCCGTCTTGCCAAGATCTGTCAGGAAAAAGGGGTCGACTGGATAGTCGCCCTGCCCGTGGCACTATTCTACATGAGGATGGTCGCCCACTCGAGATCAGGGCTATCCCCGTACGAAGTGGTCTTTGGAAGACCGCCGAATATGTGGGGGACGCCCGTTCCGAAAAAGATCACTGATATTGATTGTAACATGTTGACAGATTACCTTGCCTCCTTGATGTCTGCACTCCAATCGTGTCGTTCACAGGTTGCCGCAGCCTTCCCTGACAACACCGATGTAAAGGCGCATGAGGTCCGCCCAGGTGACCTGGTAGTCGTCCGGAATTTCGACCGGAAAAGTCCGCTGGAGCCCCGCTGGAAGTCTCCAAAGACCGTTCTGCTTACCACCAGGACCGCCGTGAAAATCGAGGGGAGAAAGGGGTGGGTCCACACGAGTCACATCAAGCTATGCAATGAACTAAAAAACGGACTGAAACAGGACTCTGACTCGTCCACCCCCACCAAAGACTGTGTTGAAGCACAAGACGTTACTGTGCCTAAAAGAGAAAAGACTCCTCAAGAACTTTACCGAATGAAGCTTCGATCTAGCAAGTCAGACAGTTTAATTGTTTAAGTCCTCCCTTAGGTGAATCGGTTAAATAGTTTCTGACATGTATCCCCTAGATCGAGTTAGAGAGAGAGAGGAAAAGAGAAGAACATATTGCAAATCACTTCGTAGTCACTGCATAGTGACACTAATAATTATGTTTATTCTGAGTATTCTAATTATTATTGCCAGTATTCTGCTTCCTATGTACTGGCCTATTTTCAGGCGTGAACAATCTGCTTACAATGTCTCTGCTGAACACACTTTTAGTGAACTTCCTGCACATGAACTCTCTTACAGACTTGCGCTGCGCAACAATACATTCATTAGTATGTTACACCATTCCCATCAGACAAATAATGCTACAGACTGTTGGATATGTGGCCGACTCCCTCCCTACCAGAATTACAAGGGAGCTCTGCCCCTCTTTCCGTACCCATTCACTCACAATGGCTCCTGTGGAGCATGGTTTAAAATAATTAATTCCTTAGATCCTGATATCGCTGTTTCCGAAGGGGGCTGGGTTTGGGGAAACTTGAACTTAGTCCTGCTCAACGTCTGTTATCCTGATCAAGAAGGACTTCCCACTCGAATAGGAACTGATCTAGAAAATGAAGTATATGGATTAGGTAATTACACAATTAGCCTTATGATCCTCACTGTTGAATCTGAAACTGCTCCAGTTTTGCCCCATATGTTAGTATTACCAGTCACAGGTGAATTATGTGTTAGCAAGAAAGGTTCAGTACACGTAGGTCATAGTAAATGCACTACTGTGGTCGAGTTCAGTGACCATGGTAAATCGTCCTTTAAAGCTATCAGTCATTCCTACTTTGTTTGTGGTCATACCGCATACATACGTTTGCCTCCAGATTGGGATGGTACCTGTTACATTGCATTCCTTCTGCCACCTGTTTTCCTAGCTCCTCCTGATTACCATAGAAATACGAATCTAGCACCGAATAGACCCAAAAGAGATATTCCCCTTGTCGACTACACAGAAACGGCATGGGAACAGTACACTGATTTCAATAAAGGATTCTTTTTCTTCCTAGGACCTGTCCAAAACAGTAAATTAATACGCAGATTAACGAGAACACTTGAAGCAGTAGTGAACGAAACTGCCTCCGCTCTAGGTAACTTAACAGAGGAGCAGTCTGCTATACGGACTGTTGTCCTTCAAAATCGTCTCGTGATTGACGTCATCTTGGCAGATAGAGGTGGAGCTTGTAAGGTCATCGGGTCAAGTTGCTGTGTTTTCATTCCACAAAATGCACCATCTGTCTATCAAGCTATCACCCGTTTACATAAAATTGCAAATCAGATACATCAGAATCCAGGCACCTGGACTTGGTCCGGTTGGTTCTGGACTACGTTGACAGCTTGGGGATGGAAGATCTTATCGTTCCTAGGCATTGGCCTTGTTATAGTATTCAGTTGTTGCCTATGCCTGCAGTGTGGGCCAGCGATATGTGGACTGTGTGCCACATCCTGCATTGAGCATTCCAGTTGCCTCTCAAACAGTCAAAGAAAGAAAGACGAACATATAATGTTACAAGAACAAACCGATCGATTTATGAGGATCGACATATCATGAAGGGTCCGTAGGGAACAAGGAGGGAATGAGGTAATATAAATTCTATGGTCATGTTGTGTTCCCTAGCGAGTACCCCACCGACTCCATGTACGAGTTAAAAGTGCATGTAACTTCCCTCCTGTACCAGCTATGAAGACGCAAATACATTTGCGTCCAACGTTAACTTGTCCTCTTTCAGACCCACCATGAATGGGTTTGATGGTCCGTTCCTAAGTATGCTATGCCAACGTCTTTTTGAAGTGTACTCCTACGTTTTTCAGCCTGGCTGAAAGTAGGCCCTGAATCTCTGCCACCGAGCCTCTTTTCTGGCTTCTGACTGCGAGGGCCTCTGCCCAAGCAGCCCCCGTACCCGTGAACTCTGACTTACTTCTAGCGCGGCCCTCCGTGCTCAGCTCAGCCTGCTGCCTGCCAAGATTGACTATAACCTTCGAGTTATCTGTTTTCCTCCCCGAAGATACATTCCAGCCTGCTAGCTTCAGTAAACATCCTTCCTCAGCTACAGGGCTAAAGGGCCGACCTGTCTTTATGCAAGTAATTCATAGCCTCTGTTGCCATGCTTCCATGGAAGGCCCCATGCCCCCACGCTTCTCATACAGACACTCAGGCGCTTATACACGCACTCACACCAAGTATAGAATAGCTTCTGCTCTAGAGACCTTTCTGCCCAGATAGCTCAGTTCCTAAACATCAGATATCAGATATGATAGAAGCACAAGTTGATCTGACATGCCAGACTTCTGTCTCTTTCCGTCAGTGTAAATGTCAAGTCCCCTGCACCCCGTCAATCACACGTCATGCAGCTGCGCGCGCATCCAAGCTTCCGATTTCTGCTGACATTGCAACATTCTGTTAGCACCACCCCTTGGTGCCACCCACTTGCGTCACCTATCAGTGACGTTTTCTAGCACACACCCTAGTTCACGCCTAGTTTACGCCTCTTGATGATGTACTAGCACCACGTGTATACTGTTATCTTGTCTTCTCTCAGCTGTTACGCCTCTTACATTGAACATTATGATGTAAATCAAGTATATAAGCTATGTATTGTCAATAAACGACGGCGCGCTCATCTATCCCTTCTGACATCCTGTGTGGTGGTCAGAACATGATATCCTGATTCCTTTATGAGGAATAAAACCCTTAGAAACTCTTACACCACGGACTCTGTTTTCCTTCTTTCCGATTGAGTTATTATTGATTAAGTACTTACCTGCATAGAAATTAAGAGAGTAAATTAATTATTTACATCAGTTGCACGGTCCTGCCCTTTTTCATTGTAGGTAACGTGAATGTTATGGTATGATGGTCCGACCAATCACATGGGTCTATAGCGAGGATTGATGCCTCATCCTTTCTTGAAATAATCCAGTCTAAGGTCGCTCCATGTGAGTGCGTGGGTTGGTTGCAAGATTGTATAAGTTTTAGCTCACTGAGGAAGTCTTTGAGCGAGTTGACCAGTTTGTCATTGCCGTCATCCCAGTGGAGGTTAAAGTCGCCCAGGAATATGTTATTGACCTCCGAATTAGAGTTGGTCGTTATGATCTCCATCAGTTGCTCGGCGAACTTTGCGTTCTCTCCTGGTGGGTGGTAGAATGCGTGCAAGTTGCAGTTTTGATTATTTGGTGTTCTCACCTTAATACCAAGGTATTCGCAGGATTCTAGGGGGTCAGATTGGAATTGGCAGACCTCAATCTCTGAGCGGTGAATGCAAGCTATGCCTCCTCCCACATTCTTTGGTCTGTCTAATCTGACGATGTTGTATTGTGGGGGTACTAAGAGATCCATGGTAGGAGAAGAAGATTCATTGAGCCATGTTTCGGTGAGGATGGCCAGGTCAATTTCCTTATTAATGATGAGGGCAGCTATGTCTGATGCGTGTTTAGTCGCCGAGCGACAATTAAGTAGTAGGCAATTCAGGGGTTTCTGTGTTTTAACAAGTTTTTCGCTATCGGATTTGGGAGCTGTTAGCTGAATATGTTGTAAGTTTTGGTGAATTGCTTTCCTGTCATTCTTTCTGTACATTCTGTTAGAGTCAATAGGTACTGTTTTGATCTTCTCCTCCCTATTGCAGGCAGGTTGTTCATACGATTCGAGTAAGGCAAGAGCTTCTTCTTTTGACAGGGGCTTAGTCCTGATAGGTCTGTTGGGTCTGAGTACCAGATTCTGGATGTGTGAGACCTTGGTGTGCGTACTTAATGCCATCTCCCAGATTTTCGACCCTGTGCCCCATGGGAACAGTCCAGTCCAACTACCAAGCCATGTCTTTCCCAGACCGGAATCAAGCATCCAAGGACCGCTTTCTGGCTATCAGCCTTCATTCAGCCTGGATAGCTTGACTCCAGTGGTGTGGAGAGCCTGGGACTCACGTCTGAGTATACCCAGCACACTCGGGGTGAAAATGGCAAAAAACACAGTTGATGGACAGAATGTAGAACAATGTCATACATTCACCCCAGTACAAGGATCGGGGCCTAAATCCATCGTTTTTTTGCACTCCACATCACCCTGGGTTAGACACTGGCTATATGCAAATCAGCTCTGACCCTGTGCCCCATGGGAACAGTCCAGTCCGAACTACCAAGCCATGTCTTTCCCAGACCGGAATCAAGCATCCAAGGACCAGTTTCTGGCTATCAGCCTTCATTCAGCCTGGATAGCTTGACTCCAGTGGTGTGGAGAGCCTGGGACTCACGTCTGAGTATACCCAGCACACTCGGGGTGAAAATTGCAAAAAACACAGTTGATGGACAGAATGTAGAACAATGTCATACATTCACCCCAGTACAAGGATCTGGGCCTAAATCCATCGTTTATTTGCACTCCACACCACCCTGGGTTAGACACTGGCTATATGCAAATCAGCTCTAACCCTGTGCCCCATGGGAACAGTCCAGTCCGAACTACCAAGCCATGTCTATCCCAGACCGGAATCAAGCATCCAAGGACCGGTTTCTGGCTATCAGCCTTCATTCAGCCTGGATAGCTTGACTCCAGTGGTGTGGAGAGCCTGGGACTCACGTCTGAGTATACCCAGCACACTCGGGGTGAAAATTGCAAAAAACACAGTTGATGGACAGAATGTAGAACAGTAGAACAATGTCATACATTCACCCCAGTACAAGGATCTGGGCCTAAATCCATCGTTTATTTGCACTCCACACCACCCTGGGTTAGACACTGGCTATATGTAAATCAGCTCTGACCCTGTGCCCCATGGGAACAGTCCAGTCCGAACTACCAAGCCATGTCTTTCCCAGACCGGAACCAAGCATCCAAGGACCGGTTTCTGTCTATCAGCCTTCATTCAGCCTGGATAGCTTGACTCCAGTGGTGTGGAGAGCCTGGGACTCACGTCTGAGTATACTCAGCACACTCGGGGTGAAAATTGCAAAAAAACACAGTTGATGGACAGAATGTAGAACAATGTCATACATTCACCCCAGTACAAGGATCTGGGCCTAAATCCATCGTTTTTTTGCACTCCACACCACCCTGGGTTAGACACCGGCTATATGCAAATCAGCTCTGACCCTGTGCCCCATGGGAACAGTCCAGTCCGAACTACCAAGCCATGTCTTTCCCAGACCGGAATCAAGCATCCAAGGACCGGTTTCTGGCTATCAGCCTTCATTCAGCCTGGATAGCTTGACTCCAGTGGTGTGGAGAGCCTGGGACTCACATCTGAGTATACCCAGCACACTCGGGGTGAAAATGGCAAAAAACACAGTTGATGGACAGAATGTAGAACAATGTCATACATTCACCCCAGTACAAGGATCTGGGCCTAAATCCATCGTTTTTTTTGCACTCCACACCACCCTGGGTTAGACACTGGCTATATGCAAATCAGCTCTGACCCTGTGCCCCATGGGAACAGTCCAGTCCGAACTACCAAGCCATGTCTTTCCCATACCGGAATCAAGCATCCAAGGACCGGTTTCTGGCTATCAGCCTTCATTCAGCCTGGATAGCTTGACTCCAGTGGTGTGGAGAGCCTGGGACTCACGTCTGAGTATACCCAGCACACTCGGGGTGAAAATGGCAAAAAACACAGTTGATGGACAGAATGTAGAACAATGTCATACATTCACCCCAGTACAAGGATCGGGGCCTAAATCCATCGTTTTTTTGCACTCCACATCACCCTGGGTTAGACACTGGCTATATGCAAATCAGCTCTGACCCTGTGCCCCATGGGAACAGTCCAGTCCGAACTACCAAGCCATGTCTTTCCCAGACCGGAATCCAGCATTCAAGGACCGGTTTCTGGCTATCAGCCTTCATTCAGCCTGGATAGCTTGACTCCAGTGGTGTGGAGAGCCTGGGACTCACATCTGAGTATACCCAGCACACTCGGGGTGAAAATTGCAAAAAACACAGTTGATGGACGGAATGTAGAACAATGTCATACATTCACCCCAGTACAAGGATCTGGGCCTAAATCCATCGTTTATTTGCACTCCACACCACCCTGGGTTAGACACTGGCTATATCCAAATCAGCTCTAACCCTGTGCCCCATGGGAACAGTCCAGTCCGAACTACCAAGCCATGTCTTTCCCAGACCGGAATCAAGCATCCAAGGACCGGTTTCTGGCTATCAGCCTTCATTCAGCCTGGATAGCTTGACTCCAGTGGTGTGGAGAGCCTGGGACTCACGTCTGAGTATACCCAGCACACTCGGGGTGAAAATTGCAAAAAACACAGTTGATGGACAGAATGTAGAACAGTAGAACAATGTCATACATTCACCACAGTACAAGGATCTGGGCCTAAATCCATCGTTTATGTGCACTCCACACCACCCTGGGTTAGACACTGGCTATATGCAAATCAGCTCTGACCCTGTGCCCCATGGGAACAGTCCAGTCCGAACTACCAAGCCATGTCTTTCCCAGACCGGAACCAAGCATCCAAGGACCGGTTTCTGGCTATCAGCCTTCATTCAGCCTGGATAGCTTGACTCCAGTGGTGTGGAGAGCCTGGGACTCACGTCTGAGTATACTCAGCACACTCGGGGTGAAAATTGCAAAAAACACAGTTGATGGACAGAATGTAGAACAATGTCATACATTCACCCCAGTACAAGGATCTGGGCCTAAATCCATCGTTTTTTTGCACTCCACACCACCCTGGGTTAGACACTGGCTATATGCAATTCAGCTCTGACCCTGTGCCCCATGGGAACAGTCCAGTCCAACTACCAAGCCATGTCTTTCCCAGACCGGAATCAAGCATCCAAGGACCGGTTTCTGGCTATCAGCCTTCATTCAGCCTGGATAGCTTGACTCCAGTGGTGTGGAGAGCCTGGGACTCACGTCTGAGTATACCCAGCACACTCGGGGTGAAAATTGCAAAAAACACAGTTGATGGACAGAATGTAGAACAGTAGAACAATGTCATACATTCACCCCAGTACAAGGATCTGGGCCTAAATCCATCGTTTATTTGCACTCCACACCACCCTGGGTTAGACACTGGCTATATCCAAATCAGCTCTGACCCTGTGCCCCATGGGAACAGTCCAGTCCGAACTACCAAGCCATGTCTTTCCCAGACCGGAACCAAGCATCCAAGGACCGGTTTCTGGCTATCAGCCTTCATTCAGCCTGGATAGCTTGACTCCAGTGGCGTGGAGAGCCTCGGACTCACGTCTGAGTATACTCAGCACACTCGGGGTGAAAATTGCAAAAATCACAGTTGATGGACAGAATGTAGAACAATGTCATACACTCACCCCAGTACAAGGATCTGGGCCTAAATCCATCGTTTTTTTGCACTCCACACCACCCTGGGTTAGACACCGGCTATATGCAATTCAGCTCTGACCCTGTGCCCCATGGGAACAGTCCAGTCCGAACTACCAAGCCATGTCTTTCCCAGACCAGAATCAAGCATCCAAGGACCGGTTTCTGGCTATCAGACTTCATTCAGCCTGGATAGCTTGACTCCAGTGGTGTGGAGAGCCTGGGACTCACGTCTGAGTATACCCAGCACACTCAGGGTGAAAATTGCAAAAAACACAGTTGATGGACAGAATGTAGAACAATGTCATACATTCACCCCAATACAAGGATCTGGGCCTAAATCCATCGTTTTTTTGTACTCCACACCACCCTGGGTTAGACACTGGCTATATGCAAATCAGCTCTGACCCTGTGCCCCATGGGAACAGTCCAGTCCGAACTACCAAGCCATGTCTTTCCCAGACCAGAATCAAGCGTCCAAGGACCGGTTTCTGGCTATCAGCCTTCATTCAGCCTGGATAGCTTGACTCCAGTGGTGTGGAGAGCCTGGGACTCACGTCTGAGTATACCCAGCACACTCGGGGTGAAAATTGCAAAAAACACAGTTGATGGACAGAATGTAGAACAATGTCATACATTCACCCCAGTACAAGGATCTGGGCCTAAATCCATCTTTTTTGGCACTCCACACCACCCTGGGTTAGACACTGGCTATATGCAAATCCGCTCTGACCCTGTGCCCCATGGGAACAGTCCAGTCTGAACTACCAAGCCATGTCTTTCCCAGACCGGAATCAAGCATCCAAGGACCGGTTTCTGGCTATCAGCTTTCATTCAGCCTGGATAGCTTGACTCCAGTGGTGTGGAGAGCCTGGGACTCACGTCTGAGTATACCCAGCACACTCAGGGTGAAAATTGCAAAAAACACAGTTGATGGACAGAATGTAGAACAATGTCATACATTCACCCCAGTACAAGGATCTGGGCCTAAATCCATCGGTTTTTTTGCACTCCACACCACCCTGGGTTAGACACTGGCTATATGCAAATCAGCTCTGACCCTGTGCCCCATGGGAACAGTCCAGTCCGAACTACCAAGCCATGTCTTTCCCAGACCGGAATCAAGCATCCAGGGACCGGTTTCTGGCTATCAGCCTTCATTCAGCCTGGATAGCTTGACTCCAGTGGTGTGGAGAGCCTGGGACTCACGTCTGAGTATACCCAGCACACTCGGGGTGAAAATGGCAAAAAACACAGTTGATGGACAGAATGTAGAACAATGTCATACATTCACCCCAGTACAAGGATCTGGGCCTAAATCCATCATTTTTTTGCACTCCACACCACCCTGGGTTAGACACTGGCTATATGCAAATCAGCTCTGACCCTGTGCCCCATGGGAACAGTCCAGTCCGAACTGCCAAGCCATGTCTTTCCCAGACCGGAATCAAGCATCCAAGGACCGGTTTCTGGCTATCAGCCTTCATTCAGCCTGGATAGCTTGACTCCAGTGGTGTGGAGAGCCTGGGACTCACGTCTGAGTATACCCAGCACACTCGGGGTGAAAATGGCAAAAAACACAGTTGATGGACAGAATGTAGAACAATGTCATACATTCACCCCAGTACAAGGATCGGGGCCTAAATCCATCGTTTTCTTGCACTCCACATCACCCTGGGTTAGACACCGGCTGTATACAAATCAGCTCTCACCCTGTGCCCCATGGGAACAGTCCAGTCTGAACAAACAAGCCATGTCTTTCCCAGACCGGAATCAAGCATCCAAGGACCGGTTTCTGGCTATCAGCCTTCATTCAGCCTGGATAGCTTGACTCCAGTGGTTAGGAAAGCCTGGGACTCACGTCTGAGTATACCCAGCACACTCGGGGTGAAAATTGCAAAAAACACAGTTGATGGACAGAATTTAGAACAGTAGAACAATGTCATACATTCACCCCAGTACAAGGATCTGGGCCTAAATCCATTGTTTATTTGCACTCCACACCACCCTGGGTTAGACACTGACTATATGCAAATCAGCTCTGACCCTGTGCCCCATGGGAACAGTCCAGTCCGAACTACCAAGCCATGTCTTTCCCAGACCGGAATCAAGCATCCAAGGACCGGTTTCTGGCTATCAGCCTTCATTCAGCCTGGATAGCTTGACTCCAATGGTGTGGAGAGCCTGGGACTCACGTCTGAGTATACCCAGCACACTCGGGGTGAAAATTGCAAAAAACACAGTTGATGGACAGAATGTAGAACAATGTCATACATTCACCCCAGTACAAGGATCTGGGCCTAAATCCATCGTTTTTTTGCCCTCCACACCACCCTGGGTTAGACACTGGCTATATGCAAATCAGCTCTGACCCTGTGCCCCATGGGAACAGTCCAGTCCGAACTACCAAGCCATGTCTTTCCCAGACCGGAATCAAGCATCCAAGGACCGGTTTCTGGCTATCAGCCTTTATTCAGCCTGGATAGATTGACTCCAGTGGTGTGGAGAGGCTGGGACTCACGTCTGAGTATACCCAGCACACTAGGGGTGAAAATTGCAAAAAAACACTGTTGATGGACAGAATGTAGAACAAAGTCATACATTCACCCCAGTACAAGGATCTGGGCCTAAATCCATCATTTTTTTGCACTCCACAGCACCCTGGGTTAGACACTGGCTATATGCAAATCAGCTCTGACCCTGTGCCCCATGGGAACAGTCCAGTCCGAACTACCAAGCCATGTCTTTCCCAGACCGGAATCATGCATCCAAGGACCAGTTTCTGGCTATCAGCCTTCATTCAGCCTGGATAGCTTGACTCCAGTGGTGTGGAGAGCCTGGGACTCAAGTCTGAGTATACCCAGCACACTCGGGGTGAAAATTGCAAAAAACACAGTTGATGGATAGAATGTAGAACAATGTCATACATTCACCCCAGTACAAGGATCTGGGCCTAAGTCCATCGTTTTTTTGCACTCCACACCACCCTGGGTTAGACACTGGCTATATGCAAATCAGCTCTGACCCTGTGCCCCATGGGAACAGTCCAGTCCGAACTACCAAGCCATGTCTTTCCCAGACAGAAATCAAGCATCCAAGGACCGGTTTCTGGCTATCAGCCTTAATTCACCCTGGATAGCTTGACTCCAGTGGTGTGGAGAGCCTGGGACTCACGTCTGAGTATACCCAGCACACTCGGGGTGAAAATTGCAAAAAACACAGTTGATGGACAGAATGTAGAACAATGTCATACATTCACCCCAGTACAAGGATCTGGGCCTAAATCCATCGTTTTTTTGCACTCCACACCACCCTGGGTTAGACACTGGCTATATGCAAATCAGCTCTGACCCTGTGCCCCATGGGAACAGTCCAGTCCAAACTACCAAGCCATGTCTTTCCCAGACCGGAATCAAGCATCCAAGGACCGGTTTCTGGCTATCAGCCTTCATTCAGCCTGGATAGCTTGACTCCAGTGGTGTGGAGAGCCTGGGACTCACGTCTGAGTATACCCAGCACACTCAGGGTGAAAATTGCAAAAAACACAGTTGATGGACAGAATGTAGAACAATGTCATACATTCACCCCAGTACAAGGATCTGGGCCTAAATCCATCGTTTTTTTTGCACTCCACACCACCCTGGGTTAGACACTGGCTATATGCAAATCAGCTCTGACCCTGTGCCCCATGGGAACAGTCCAGTCTGAACTACCAAGCCATGTCTTTCCCAGACCGGAATCAAGCATCCAAGGACCGGTTTCTGGCTATCAGCCTTCATTCAGCCTGGATAGCTTGACTCCAGTGGTGTGGAGAGCCTGGGACTCACGTCTGAGTATACCCAGCACACTCGGGGTGAAAATGGCAAAAAACACAGTTGATGGACAGAATGTAGAACAATGTCATACATTCACCCCAGTACAATGATCTGGGCCTAAATCCATCGTTTTTTTGCACTCCACACCACCCTGGGTTAGACACTGGCTATATGCAAATCAGCTCTCACCTGTGCCCCATGGGAACAGTCCAGTCTGAACTAACAAGCCATGTCTTTCCCAGACCGGAATCAAGCATCCAAGGACCGGTTTCTGGCTATCAGCCTTCATTTAGCCTGGATAGCTTGACTCCAGTGGTGTGGAGAGCCTGGGACTCACGTCTGAGTATACCCAGCACACTCGGGGTGAAAATTGCAAAAAACACAGTTGATGGACAGAATGTAGAACAGTAGAACAATGTCATACATTCACCCCAGTACAAGGATCTGGGCCTAAATCCATCGTTTATTTGCACTCCACACCACCCTGGGTTAGACACTGGCTATATGCAAATCAGCTCTGACCCTGTGCCCCATGGGAACAGTCCAGTCCGAACTACCAAGCCATGTCTTTCCCAGACCGGAACCAAGCATCCAAGGACCGGTTTCTGGCAATCAGCCTTCATTCAGCCTGGATAGCTTGACTCCAGTGGTGTGGAGAGCCTGGGACTCACGTCTGAGTATACTCAGCACACTCGGGGTGAAAATTGCAAAAAACACAGTTGATGGACAGAATGTAGAACAATGTCATACATTCACCCCAGTACAAGGATCTGGGCCTAAATCCATCATTTTTTTGCACTCCACACCACCCTGGGTTAGACACTGGCTATATGCAAATCAGCTCTGACCCTGTGCCCCATGGGAACAGTCCAGTCCGAACTACCAAGCCATGTCTTTCCCAGACCGGAATCAAGCATCCAAGGACCGGTTTCTGGCTATCAGCCTTCATTCAGCCTGGATAGCTTGACTCCAGTGGTGTGGAGAGCCTGGGACTCACGTCTGAGTATACCCAGCACACTCGGGGTGAAAATGGCAAAAAACACAGTTGATGGACAGAATGTAGAACAATGTCATACATTCACCCCAGTACAAGGATCTGGGCCGAAATCCATCTTTTATTTGCACTCCACACCACCCTGGGATAGACACTGGCTATATGCAAATCAGCTCTAACCCTGTGCCCCATTGGAACAGTCCAGTCCGAACTACCAAGCCATGTCTTTCCCAGACCTGAATCAAGCATCCAAGGACTGGTTTCCGGCTATCAGCCTTCATTCAGCTTGGATAGCTTGACTCCAGTGGTGTGGAGAGCCTGGGACTCACGTCTGAGTATACCCAGCACACTCGGGGTGAAAATTGCAAAAAATACAGTTGATGGACAGAATGTAGAACAGTAGAACAATGTCATACATTCACCCCAGTACAAGGATTTGGGCCTAAATCCATCGTTTATTTGCACTCCACACCACCCTGGGTTAGACACTGGCTATATGCAAATCAGCTCTGACCCTGTGCCCCATGGGAACAGTCCAGTCCGAACTACCAAGCCATGTCTTTCCCAGACCGGAACCAAGCATCCAAGGACCGGTTTCTGGCTATCAGCCTTCATTCAGCCTGGATAGCTTGACTCCAGTGGTGTGGAGAGCCTGGGACTCAGGTCTGAGTATACTCAGCACACTCGGGGTGAAAATTGCAAAAAACACAGTTGATGGACAGAATGTAGAACAATGTCATACATTCACCCCAGTACAAGGATCTGGGCCTAAATCCATCGTTTTTTTGCACTCCACACCACCCTGGGTTAGACAATGGCTATATGCAATTCAGCTCTGACCCTGTGCCCCATGGGAACAGTCCAGTCCGAACTACCAAGCCATGTCTTTCCCAGACCAGAATCAAGCATCCAAGGACCGGTTTCTGGCTATCAGCCTTCATTCAGCCTGGATAGCTTGACTCCAGTGGTGTGGAGAGCCTGGGACTCACGTCTGAGTATACCCAGCACACTCGGGGTGAAAATTGCAAAAAACACAGTTGATGGACAGAATGTAGAACAATGTCATACATTCACCCCAGTACAAGGATCTCGGCCTAAATCCATCGTTTTTTTGCACTCCACACCCACCTGGGTTAGACACTGGCTATATGCAAATCAGCTCTGACCCTGTGCCCCATGGGAACAGTCCAGTCTGAACTACCAAGCCATGTCTTTCCCAGACCGGAATCAAGCATCCAAGGACCGGTTTCTGGCTATCAGCCTTCATTCAGCCTGGATAGCTTGACTCCAGTGGTGTGGAGAGCCTGGGACTCACGTCTGAGTATACTCAGCACACTCGGGGTGAAAATTGCAAAAAACACAGTTGATGGACAGAATGTAGAACAATGTCATACATTCACCCCAGTACAAGGATCTGGGCCTAAATCCATCATTTTTTTGCACTCCACACCACCCTGGGTTAGACACTGGCTATATGCAAATCAGCTCTGACCCTGTGCCCCATGGGAACAGTCCAGTCCGAACTACCAAGCCTTGTCTTTCCCAGACCGGAATCAAGCATCCAAGGACCGGTTTCTGGCTATCAGCCTTCATTCAGCCTGGATAGCTTGACTCCAGTGGTGTGGAGAGGCTGGGACTCACGTCTGAGTATACCCAGCACACTCGGGGTGAAAATTGCAAAAAAACACTGTTGATGGACAGAATGTAGAACAAAGTCATACATTCACCCCAGTACAAGGATCTGGGCCTAAATACATCGTTTCTTTGCACTCCACAGCACCCTGGGTTAGACACTGGCTATATGCAAATCAGCTCTGACCCTGTGCCCCATGGGAACAGTCCAGTCCGAACTACCAAGCCATGTCTTTCCCAGACCGGAGTCATGCATCCAAGGACCGGTTTCTGGCTATCAGCCTTCATTCAGCCTGGATAGCTTGACTCCAGTGGTGTGGAGAGCCTGGGACTCACGTCTGAGTATACCCAGCACACTCGGGGTGAAAATTGCAAAAAACACAGTTGATGGATAGAATGTAGAACAATGTCATACATTCACCCCAGTACAAGGATCTGGGCCTAAATCCATCGTTTTTTTGCACTCCACACCACCCTGGGTTAGACACTGGCTATATGCAAATCAGCTCTGACCCTGTGCCCCATGGGAACAGTCCAGTCCGAACTACCAAGCCATGTCTTTCCCAGACAGAAATCAAGCATCCAAGGACCGGTTTCTGGCTATCAGCCTTCATTCACCCTGGATAGCTTGACTCCAGTGGTGTGGAGAGCCTGGGACTCACGTCTGAGTATACCCAGCACACTCGGGGTGAAAATTGCAAAAAACACAGTTGATGGACAGAATGTAGAACAATGTCATACATTCACCCCAGTACAAGGATCTGGGCCTAAATCCATCGTTTTTTTGCACTCCACACCACCCTGGGTTAGACACTGGCTATATGCAAATCAGCTCTGACCCTGTGCCCCATGGGAACAGTCCAGTCCGAACTACCAAGCCATGTCTTTCCCAGACCGGAATCAAGCATCCAAGGACCGGTTTCTGGCTATCAGCCTTCATTCAGCCTGGATAGCTTGACTCCAGTGGTGTGGAGAGCCTGGGACTCACGTCTGAGTATACCCAGCACACTCAGGGTGAAAATTGCAAAAAACACAGTTGATGGACAGAATGTAGAACAATGTCATACATTCACACCAGTACAAGGATCTGGGCCTAAATCCATCGTTTTTTTTGCACTCCACACCACCCTGGGTTAGACACTGGCTATATGCAAATCAGCTCTGACCCTGTGCCCCATGGGAACAGTCCAGTCCGAACTACCAAGCCATGTCTTTCCCAGACCGGAATCAAGCATCCAAGGACCGGTTTCTGGCTATCAGCCTTCATTCAGCCTGGATAGCTTGACTCCAGTGGTGTGGAGAGCCTGGGACTCACGTCTGAGTATACCCAGCACACTCGGGGTGAAAATGGCAAAAAACACAGTTGATGGACAGAATGTAGAACAATGTCATACATTCACCCCAGTACAATGATCTGGGCCTAAATCCATCGTTTTTTTGCACTCCACACCACCCTGGGTTAGACACTGGCTATATGCAAATCAGCTCTGACCCTGTGCCATGGGAACAGTCCAGTCCGAACTACCAAGCCATGTCTTTCCCAGACCGGAATCAAGCATCCAAGGACCGGTTTCTGGCTATCAGCCTTCATTCAGCCTGGATAGCTTGACTCCAGTAGTGTGGAGAGACTGAGACTCACGTCTGAGTATACCCAGCACACTCGGGTGAAAATTGCAAAAAACACAGTTGATGGACAGAATGTAGAACAATGTCATACATTCACCCCAGTACAAGGATCTGGGCCTAAATCCATTGTTTTTTTGCACTCCACACCACCCTGGGTTAGACACCGGCTGTATACAAATCAGCTCTCACCCTGTGCCCCATGGGAACAGTCCAGTCTGAACTAACAAGCCATGTCTTTCCCAGACCGGAATCAAGCATTCAAGGACCGGTTTCTGGCTATCAGCCTTCATTCAGCCTGGATAGCTTGACTCCAGTGGTGTGGAGAGCCTGGGACTCACGTCTGAGTATACCCAGCACACTCGGGGTGAAAATTGCAAAAAACACAGTTGATGGACAGAATGTAGAACAGTAGAACAATGTCATACATTCACCCCAGTACAAGGATCTGGGCCTAAATCCATCGTTT
Source organism: Lissotriton vulgaris (assembly GCF_964263255.1). Classification (NCBI taxonomy): domain Eukaryota; kingdom Metazoa; phylum Chordata; class Amphibia; order Caudata; family Salamandridae; genus Lissotriton; species Lissotriton vulgaris. The sequence continues at coordinate 29,296 of NW_028248704.1, forward strand.
ATTTGCACTCCACACCACCCTGGGTTAGATACTGGCTATATGCAAATCAGCTCTGACCCTGTGCCCCATGGGAACAGTCCAGTCCGAACTACCAAGCCATGTCTTTGCCAGACCGGAACCAAGCATCCAAGGACCGGTTTCTGGCTATCAGCCTTCATTCAGCCTGGATAGCTTGACTCCAGTGGTGCGGAGAGCCTGGGACTTACGTCTGAGTATACTCAGCACACTCGGGGTGAAAATTGCAAAAAACACAGTTGATGGACAGAATGTAGAACAATGTCATACATTCACCCCAGTACAAGGATCTGGGCCTAAATCCATCATTTTTTTGCACTCCACACCACCCTGGGTTAGACACTGGCTATATGCAAATCAGCTCTGACCCTGTGCCCCATGGGAACAGTCCAGTCCGAACTACCAAGCCATGTCTTTCCCAGACCGGAATCAAGCATCCAAGGACCGGTTTCTGGCTATCAGCCTTCATTCAGCCTGGATAGCTTGACTCCAGTGGTGTGGAGAGCCTGGGACTCACGTCTGAGTATACCCAGCACACTCGGGGTGAAAATGGCAAAAAACACAGTTGATGGACAGAATGTAGAACAATGTCATACATTCACCCCAGTACAAGGATCGGGGCCTAAATCCATCGTTTTTTTGCACTCCACACCACCCTGGGATAGACACTGGCTATATGCAAATCAGCTCTGACCCTGTGCCATGAGAACAGTCCAGTCCGAACTACCAAGCCATGTCTTTCCCAGACCGGAATCAAGCATCCAAGGACCGGTTTCTGGCTATCAGCCTTCATTCAGCCTGGATAGCTTGACTCCAGTGGTGTGGAGAGCCTGAGACTCACGTCTGAGTATACCCAGCACACTCGGGTGAAAATTGCAAAAAACACAGTTGATGGACAGAATGTAGAACAATGTCATACATTCACCCCAGTACAAGGATCTGGGCCTAAATCCATTGTTTTTTTGCACTCCACACCACCCTGGGTTAGACACCGGCTGTATACAAATCAGCTCTCACCCTGTGCCCCATGGGAACAGTCCAGTCTGAACTAACAAGCCATGTCTTTCCCAGACCGGAATCAAGCATCCAAGGACCGATTTCTGGCTATCAGCCTTCATTCAGCCTGGATAGCTTGACTCCAGTGGTGTGGAGAGCCTGGGACTCACGTCTGAGTATACCCAGCACACTCGGGGTGAAAATTGCAAAAAACACAGTTGATGGACAGAATGTAGAACAGTAGAACAATGTCATACATTCCCCCCAGTACAAGGATCTGGGCCTAAATCCATCGTTTATTTGCACTCCACACCACCCTGGGTTAGATACTGGCTATATGCAAATCAGCTCTGACCCTGTGCCCCATGGGAACAGTCCAGTCCGAACTACCAAGCCATGTCTTTCCCAGACCGGAACCAAGCATCCAAGGACCGGTTTCTGGCTATCAGCCTTCATTCAGCCTGGATAGCTTGACTCCAGTGGTGCGGAGAGCCTGGGACTCACGTCTGAGTATACTCAGCACACTCGGGGTGAAAATTGCAAAAAACACAGTTGATGGACAGAATGTAGAACAATGTCATACATTCACCCCAGTACAAGGATCTGGGCCTAAATCCATCATTTTTTTGCACTCCACACCACCCTGGGTTAGACACTGGCTATATGCAAATCAGCTCTGACCCTGTGCCCCATGGGAACAGTCCAGTCCGAACTACCAAGCCATGTCTTTCCCAGACCGGAATCAAGCATCCAAGGACCGGTTTCTGGCTATCAGCCTTCATTCAGCCTGGATAGCTTGACTCCAGTGGTGTGGAGAGCCTGGGACTCACGTCTGAGTATACCCAGCACACTCGGGGTGAAAATGGCAAAAAACACAGTTGATGGACAGAATGTAGAACAATGTCATACATTCACCCCAGTACAAGGATCGGGGCCTAAATCCATCGTTTTTTTGCACTCCACATCACCCTGGGTTAGACACTGGCTATATGCAAATCAGCTCTGACCCTGTGCCCCATGGGAACAGTCCAGTCCGAACTACCAAGCCATGTCTTTCCCAGACCGGAATCAAGCATCCAAGGACCGGTTTCTGGCTATCAGCCTTCATTCAGCCTGGATAGCTTGACTCCAGTGGTGTGGAGAGCCTGGGACTCACGTCTGAGTATACCCAGCACACTCGGGGTGAAAATTGCAAAAAACACAGTTGATGGACAGAATGTAGAACAATGTCATACATTCACCCCAGTACAAGGATCTGGGCCTAAATCCATCATTTATTTGCACTCCACACCACCCTGGGTTAGACACTGGCTATAGGCAAATCAGCTCTAACCCTGTGCCCCATTGGAACAGTCCAGTCCGAACTACCAAGCCATGTCTTTCCCAGACCGGAATCAAGCATCCAAGGACCGGTTTCTGGCTATCAGCCTTCATTCAGCCTGGATAGCTTGACTCCAGTGGTGTGGAGAGCCTGGGACTCACGTCTGAGTATACCCAGCACACTCGGGGTGAAAATTGCAAAAAATACAGTTGATGGACAGAATGTAGAACAGTAGAACAATGTCATACATTCACCCCAGTACAAGGATTTGGGCCTAAATCCATCGTTTATTTGCACTCCACACCACCCTGGGTTAGACACTGGCTATATGCAAATCAGCTCTGACCCTGTGCCCCAGGGGAACAGTCCAGTCCGAACTACCAAGCCATGTCTTTCCCAGACCGGAACCAAGCATCCAAGGACCGGTTTCTGGCTATCAGCCTTCATTCAGCCTGGATAGCTTGAATCCAGTGGTTAGGAAAGCCTGGGACTCACGTCTGAGTATACCCAGCACACTCGGGGTGAAAATTGCAAAAAACACCGTTGATGGACAGAATGTAGAACAGTAGAACAATGTCATACATTCACCCCAGTACAAGGATCTGGGCCTAAATCCATCGTTTATTTGCACTCCACACCACCCTGGGTTAGACACTGACTATATGCAAATCAGCTCTGACCCTGTGCCCCATGGGAACAGTCCAGTCCGAACTACCAAGCCATGTCTTTCCCAGACCGGAATCAAGCATCCAAGGACCGGTTTCTGGCTATCAGCCTTCATTCAGCCTGGATAGCTTGACTCCAATGGTGTGGAGAGCCTGGGACTCACGTCTGAGTATACCCAGCACACTCGGGGTGAAAATTGCAAAAAACACAGTTGATGGACAGAATGTAGAACAATGTCATACATTCACCCCAGTACAAGGATCTGGGCCTAAATCCATCATTTTTTTGCCCTCCACACCACCCTGGGTTAGACACTGGCTATATGCAAATCAGCTCTGACCCTGTGCCCCATGGGAACAGTCCAGTCCGAACTACCAAGCCATGTCTTTCCCAGACCGGAATCAAGCATCCAAGGACCGGTTTCTGGCTATCAGCCTTTATTCAGCCTGGATAGCTTGACTCCAGTGGTGTGGAGAGGCTGGGACTCACGTCTGAGTATACCCAGCACACTCGGGGTGAAAATTGCAAAAAAACACTGTTGATGGACAGAATGTAGAACAAAGTCATACATTCACCCCAGTACAAGGATCTGGGCCTAAATACATCGTTTCTTTGCACTCCACAGCACCCTGGGTTAGACACTGGCTATATGCAAATCAGCTCTGACCCTGTGCCCCATGGGAACAGTCCAGTCCGAACTACCAAGCCATGTCTTTCCCAGACCGGAGTCATGCATCCAAGGACCGGTTTCTGGCTATCAGCCTTCATTCAGCCTGGATAGCTTGACTCCAGTGGTGTGGAGAGCCTGGGACTCACGTCTGAGTATACCCAGCACACTCGGGGTGAAAATTGCAAAAAACACAGTTGATGGATAGAATGTAGAACAATGTCATACATTCACCCCAGTACAAGGATCTGGGCCTAAATCCATCGTTTTTTTGCACTCCACACCACCCTGGGTTAGACACTGGCTATATGCAAATCAGCTCTGACCCTGTGCCCCATGGGAACAGTCCAGTCCGAACTACCAAGCCATGTCTTTCCCAGACAGAAATCAAGCATCCAAGGACCGGTTTCTGGCTATCAGCCTTCATTCACCCTGGATAGCTTGACTCCAGTGGTGTGGAGAGCCTGGGACTCACGTCTGAGTATACCCAGCACACTCGGGGTGAAAATTGCAAAAAACACAGTTGATGGACAGAATGTAGAACAATGTCATACATTCACCCCAGTACAAGGATCTGGGCCTAAATCCATCGTTTTTTTGCACTCCACACCACCCTGGGTTAGACACTGGCTATATGCAAATCAGCTCTGACCCTGTGCCCCATGGGAACAGTCCAGTCCGAACTACCAAGCCATGTCTTTCCCAGACCGGAATCAAGCATCCAAGGACCGGTTTCTGGCTATCAGCCTTCATTCAGCCTGGATAGCTTGACTCCAGTGGTGTGGAGAGCCTGGGACTCACGTCTGAGTATACCCAGCACACTCAGGGTGAAAATTGCAAAAAACACAGTTGATGGACAGAATGTAGAACAATGTCATACATTCACACCAGTACAAGGATCTGGGCCTAAATCCATCGTTTTTTTTGCACTCCACACCACCCTGGGTTAGACACTGGCTATATGCAAATCAGCTCTGACCCTGTGCCCCATGGGAACAGTCCAGTCCGAACTACCAAGCCATGTCTTTCCCAGACCGGAATCAAGCATCCAAGGACCGGTTTCTGGCTATCAGCCTTCATTCAGCCTGGATAGCTTGACTCCAGTGGTGTGGAGAGCCTGGGACTCACGTCTGAGTATACCCAGCACACTCGGGGTGAAAATGGCAAAAAACACAGTTGATGGACAGAATGTAGAACAATGTCATACATTCACCCCAGTACAATGATCTGGGCCTAAATCCATCGTTTTTTTGCACTCCACACCACCCTGGGTTAGACACTGGCTATATGCAAATCAGCTCTGACCCTGTGCCATGGGAACAGTCCAGTCCGAACTACCAAGCCATGTCTTTCCCAGACCGGAATCAAGCATCCAAGGACCGGTTTCTGGCTATCAGCCTTCATTCAGCCTGGATAGCTTGACTCCAGTAGTGTGGAGAGACTGAGACTCACGTCTGAGTATACCCAGCACACTCGGGTGAAAATTGCAAAAAACACAGTTGATGGACAGAATGTAGAACAATGTCATACATTCACCCCAGTACAAGGATCTGGGCCTAAATCCATTGTTTTTTTGCACTCCACACCACCCTGGGTTAGACACCGGCTGTATACAAATCAGCTCTCACCCTGTGCCCCATGGGAACAGTCCAGTCTGAACTAACAAGCCATGTCTTTCCCAGACCGGAATCAAGCATTCAAGGACCGGTTTCTGGCTATCAGCCTTCATTCAGCCTGGATAGCTTGACTCCAGTGGTGTGGAGAGCCTGGGACTCACGTCTGAGTATACCCAGCACACTCGGGGTGAAAATTGCAAAAAACACAGTTGATGGACAGAATGTAGAACAGTAGAACAATGTCATACATTCACCCCAGTACAAGGATCTGGGCCTAAATCCATCGTTTATTTGCACTCCACACCACCCTGGGTTAGATATTGGCTATATGCAAATCAGCTCTGACCCTGTGCCCCATGGGAACAGTCCAGTCCGAACTACCAAGCCATGTCTTTCCCAGACCGGAACCAAGCATCCAAGGACCGGTTTCTGGCTATCAGCCTTCATTCAGCCTGGATAGCTTGACTCCAGTGGTGCGGAGAGCCTGGGACTCACGTCTGAGTATACTCAGCACACTCGGGGTGAAAATTGCAAAAAACACAGTTGATGGACAGAATGTAGAACAATGTCATACATTCACCCCAGTACAAGGATCTGGGCCTAAATCCATCATTTTTTTGCACTCCACACCACCCTGGGTTAGACACTGGCTATATGCAAATCAGCTCTGACCCTGTGCCCCATGGGAACAGTCCAGTCCGAACTACCAAGCCATGTCTTTCCCAGACCGGAATCAAGCATCCAAGGACCGGTTTCTGGCTATCAGCCTTCATTCAGCCTGGATAGCTTGACTCCAGTGGTGTGGAGAGCCTGGGACTCACGTCTGAGTATACCCAGCACACTCGGGGTGAAAATGGCAAAAAACACAGTTGATGGACAGAATGTAGAACAATGTCATACATTCACCCCAGTACAAGGATCGGGGCCTAAATCCATCGTTTTTTTGCACTCCACACCACCCTGGGATAGACACTGGCTATATGCAAATCAGCTCTGACCCTGTGCCATGAGAACAGTCCAGTCCGAACTACCAAGCCATGTCTTTCCCAGACCGGAATCAAGCATCCAAGGACCGGTTTCTGGCTATCAGCCTTCATTCAGCCTGGATAGCTTGACTCCAGTGGTGTGGAGAGCCTGGGACTCACGTCTGAGTATACCCAGCACACTCGGGGTGAAAATTGCAAAAAACACAGTTGATGGACAGAATGTAGAACAATGTCATACATTCACCCCAGTACAAGGATCTGGGCCTAAATCCATCGTTTATTTGCACTCCACACCACCCTGGGTTAGACACTGGCTATAGGCAAATCAGCTCTAACCCTGTGCCCCATTGGAACAGTCCAGTCCGAACTACCAAGCCATGTCTTTCCCAGACCGGAATCAAGCATCCAAGGACCGGTTTCTGGCTATCAGCCTTCATTCAGCCTGGATAGCTTGACTCCAGTGGTGTGGAGAGCCTGGGACTCACGTCTGAGTATACCCAGCACACTCGGGGTGAAAATTGCAAAAAATACAGTTGATGGATAGAATGTAGAACAGTAGAACAATGTCATACATTCACCCCAGTACAAGGATTTGGGCCTAAATCCATCGTTTATTTGCACTCCACACCACCCTGGGTTAGACACTGGCTATATGCAAATCAGCTCTGACCCTGTGCCCCATGGGAACAGTCCAGTCCGAACTACCAAGCCATGTCTTTCCCAGACCGGAACCAAGCATCCAAGGACCGGTTTCTGTCTATCAGCCTTCATTCAGCCTGAATAGCTTGACTCCAGTGGTGTGGAGAGCCTGGGACTCACGTCTGAGTATACTCAGCACACTCGGGGTGAAAATTGCAAAAAACACAGTTGATGGACAGAATGTAGAACAATGTCATACATTCACCCCAGTACAAGGATCTGGGCCTAAATCCATCGTTTTTTTGCACTCCACACCACCCTGGGTTAGACACCGGCTATATGCAAATCAGCTCTGACCCTGTGCCCCATGGGAACAGTCCAGTCCGAACTACCAAGCCATGTCTTTCCCAGACCGGAATCAAGCATCCAAGGACCGGTTTCTGGCTATCAGCCTTCATTCAGCCTGGATAGCTTGACTCCAGTGGTGTGGAGAGCCTGGGACTCACGTCTGAGTATACCCAGCACACTCGGGGTGAAAATGGCAAGAAACACAGTTGATGGACAGAATGTAGAACAATGTCATACATTCACCCCAGTACAAGGATCGGGGCCTAAAACCATCGTTTTTTTGCACTCCACATCACCCTGGGTTAGACACTGGCTATATGCAAATCAGCTCTGACCCTGTGCCCCATGGGAACAGTCCAGTCCGAACTACCAAGCCATGTCTTTCCCAGACCGGAATCAAGCATCCAAGGACCGGTTTCTGGCTATCAGCCTTCATTCAGCCTGGATAGCTTGACTCTAAGCATGAGCGGATTTTGCGGATTGGCAATCCGCGAATTTGCGGATTTGCGAACTCGCAATCCGCAAAATCCGCGAATTCCCGCGAATTTGCGGATTTTTTTTTTTTTTTGTGTTCGCCCGTGTTTCTGCCAGTTCGCGAGGGTTTTTACAATTTCGCAATTTGCGAACTTACCTGTCGGGTCGCAAGTTTTGCGAACTTGTTGTTTCTACGTGTCCAACCTGTTTGGGACACTCTTCTTCATCACTGCCACTCTCTGTCACCACTGCCACTCTCTGACTACTCATGCCACCCTCTGGCCCACCCATGCCACCCTCTGTTTCATCACCACACCCTCTGGTTGTCCAGTGTACATTATTTTCGGCAAAGCAAAGCACACCTTCCCTGCCTCAAGTGACCTGAATTAATTTGGGGCTGATTAATGTGTCACAGAATATTTTTTTAGCTGGCACCTGCTTCCTTAGTGCGCGCTGATTAGTGATCTTTTGCACTTGCCAAGTGCTTTCATTGTTGCAAAATTAGTTACAACACCTGCCCTGCCCCAACTGACAATAATGAATTAGGGGCTAATTAATGTGTCACTGAAAGAATTTAAAGTTCCAGCCTGGCACCTGCTTGTCTGCTCCTTTAGCTGTAAATCAGGACCTTTGTGGCATACAGTTAAGGTCAGAGCAGGGTCACACAATAGTTGCAAGCAGGCAACCGAATTCTGGAGGGCCCCCTCAGGAAGCAATACAAAGAATCGTTACAAATCATGAGGTTGACCTTTTGCACCTGCTCATTGCTTTTGCTTTTGCTGAAATCGTTTTGCGGTTTTTTTCGCGCTATTCGCGGGGCGCGGCGTCGTGCGAAACCGACCGCGGAAGCCGCCAATTCGTGCGAATGAGCATTTTATTTTTTTGCGGCTTGTTGTTTCGCGAGTTTTTTTGCAGTATTCGCGAGCCGCTTGCAGCGCAACACGCGAATTTACCCCAAGGTCGAGTACGGGCGCGGCCATTTTGTTTGCGTGACGTATTTCCGTTTCCGCCCGCTATGTATAATCTCGCGCAGTAAGCGCATTGCGAGTAGAGGTTCGCACGAGATCGCGCGGGAAATCTAGAGGTTCGCACGAGATCGCGAGGAAAATCTCGCGCGAACTGACTTTCGCGCTCGGAAACGGGCGCCGGCCATCTTGTTTTTCATTCATTTCCTGTGTCTGGGCATGGTGTTTAATCCTCTTGATATCTTTCCCATCCTTTGCTTGTTTTCAGTTTTTTTTTTACGATTTTGCTTCTTATCTATCCCTCTCTTTTCCTAGCTGTATATTTTTGTCTTTTCTGCTATTTTTCTTTACTTTTAAACTACTTTTGTAAACTCTTTTCTTTTCTTCTTCCCTATCCTATTCTTTCTTAATTTTCTACTTCTTCCTACCTTACCTGCCCAGACCATGGTCAAGCCAGGCGCCGTGAAGCTGCCCAGGCACTTGAGGGCCGCAGCGGCGGCGGGGAGTAGTGCTGGACCCAGTGGCAGGACAGCAGGCGTGAGATCGAGGGGGGAGCAGGTGACGCGCCGGGAGATATTCAGCCCGGAGGAAGTGGGCGCGCTGGTCTACTTCGTCCAGCGCCGCCTGCCCAGGACCATCGCGGGAGGCGGCAGGATCGCGGCCGGCGGCTACAACATGCGGGAGCGCCGGAAGCGGTGGGAGAAGGTGTGCTGGGCCATATCCCACCTCTACGGGGTCCAGCGCACCTACAGCCAGGTCACCCATCTCTGGACGGACCTCCTGGACCGCGAGCGCGACCTGCTGGACCAGCTCGGCTTGGAGATCCCCGGGCTTGGTGAGTAGTAGTAGCCATTGGCATTTAATCACTCACTACTATGATGTTTTCTCCTGCTCTGTGTTGTTGTATTGCAAATATTTGTTTTTTACATGGAGCAAGCCAATAATGCCGCTGATGACGATTACATTGTAGTTAAATTATATTTCAAAATCTTCTGTGCATTTCAGGTGCACTGCTCTCCTTCTCAGTGGGGTTGCTACTATGCTTATTTGTTTTCTATTTTGTGGTCTCATTGGCCTGAGTAACTATTATGTATGAGTGTACTTAACAGAACTGCGTAATGCTAGACACTAGGGGGCAGATTACATTTACAAGCCCCTTGCGCCACGTTTACGTTGCCTTGCGTGACGCAACAGCGGCGTAAACGTGCCGCATCCCTGCAAGTCATTTACAGCATGACGCATCTAGGGAGATGCGTGACGTTATAAAGCCATGGGCCTGCACCACAATGGGTGCGTTCCTAGTACGCAGGGTGGGCGGTCCAGCGGCTGTGCGCCTCGCAAAATTGCCTGCGTGAAATCTACAAGATTTAACGCAGGCACTTCTGCGACGCTGCTACGTCAATTCAATTCCTTATGTCTGCTCGAAGCAGGCGAAAGGACTGACACAGCATGTAAAGTATTGGGTGGCCCTGAGCATTACTGGAGTTGCATTGCGTTGGCGACGTGACTCCAGCGATGCGCCGCTCTTACGTGACGAGATGCGTCACGCAAGTGCCTACCCTTGCGCCAGGGCGCGCCGCATTGTAAATGAGGCACATCTGCCGTGTCGCAAGGGTAGTTTTGCGTGACGCATTTGATCTGGCGCATCTCTGGAGATGCGCCAGAACGCGTAAGTAAGTATGCCCCTAAGGGGCAGAATTGCAATTACCGTCGCATCCCTGCAAAGTAGCAGGGATGCGCCATTAATTGTGCGGCCCGCTACCACCACCAAACATGGTGCGCCGTATTTGCAATGCGGCGCCCCATGGGCCCAAAACGTCACCGAAGCTTTACTGCTGGAGTTGCGTCGCAACGATGGCGCAGCTCCATCAATGCTCTGGGGTACCCTATCTCCCCAATGCTGGGTCAAGCCGTACGTCTGCTTCAAGCAGGTGCAGGGTTTGTGTGACGCATCATTGTCCTAAAGGTGACTGATTGATATTTTGTAGATTTCCCTCAGCCACTATTAGGATGTGTTCCAGCGCAGGAATGCCCTCCCTTGCGCCGGAACGCCCCCTGATGGCGCAGGGCTTTATAACGGGATGCATCTCCCAAATGCGTCACGTTGTTATAATATTATACGCCGCACCATGGCGCCCTTTTTTGTTTAGCTGCTGCGTCACAAAAGTCACGCAAGAACGGCGCAAAAGAGCCGCAAGGGCTTAAATCTGCCCCTTCCTTTGTAACCCTGACAATAAGAAAAATAGTGGCGGTGGATTGATAGTTTGACTATTTAAATGACTGGTAATGTAGCAGGCAACTGTTAGTGTTGTCACTGATCTGACTGAAATCACAATGGAGTTTGTCTGTCACTTTGCGTCTTGCCTGCGGACTGCTGCCTGCCAGTCCTAGGTGAACGTTTCAGTACTTTGTTTAGTGAGTTACGTGACTTTCGAAGTCACAGGTCCGCAAATAAATAAAAAGTAACCATAATCAATATAATTTCGCGGAAATATTTTGTTATTGTTCTTTTGAAATGTTTGATTTGGTTGACATTGACAAGCAACAATCATCCATGTTTTCTGTTCTTTCTTTCATGTTGTACGTCAGCTCCCCCCAGGGGCGAGAGGAGGACACAGGAGCAGCAGGCGGCGGATGCTGTTCAACAGGGCCAGGATCGGGCAGGCGAGGGCTCCTCTGCTGGCCCCAGTAAGTTTTCATTTTAGACTAGTACCTATTTTTCCTAGCGTTCCTCATTTGAATTTTTTCAAAATTGTCTTTGCTCTTCTTGTAGACTGTATCTAAATTCTTATCCTGCCTCTACTATGACTCCCTGTGGTATTACTAGATTATTCTTATTAGTCTGTCTGTGTAGCTAACTAAGATTGCACGGTTGGCGAAACTCCCATGATTCTAGTCAGCAATAGCTCTATCAACTTAGTGCAGTCCTCTGGGATTGTCCATAATGTCTTTTGAAGTGTTCTATCTGGACTCATGCTTGCAAAAATTGCAAAACCTTTCGCTCAGTCACTCTAGTCTGGAGGACCAAAAAACACAGATTGTATTTAAATTTAAAAGCTTTATTAAAAGTAAACACATTTATTAAAATGAAGTCATAATAAAACTAAACGTTTAACTGATAATGGAAAAGTGGTTAGTGCTGACGATTAATTGAAGACATTTCTTGTGGTCGAGCCGAGCTCTCACCTGGTTTCAACTTGATCTTGTTGTTAGAAGTCCATCTTCTGTCTGTGTGGAGAAAAATGGTGCGTGTTAAAAAATCAGCCTTCATCAGTTGTGCCAAAAGTGCAGCAAGACAACCTTCCCTGGAAAAAGGGACATTTTTTTTAACTTTAACGTAGACAGTCACAAATTACATTGTTTTCACATGTCTTCATTCCTAGACCAAATACTAGTGACTAGTGAGTGCTTTATTCTAAGATTCTTAAATGTACTTTGTAGGTGGAACATCTGGTGGCGGGGCCAGTGTGGTGGTGGTGCTCGACACGGAGGCGGAGGGCAGTTCATCAGGGGAGGAGGCGGCGGCGGCGGCTGTGAGAGTTGAGACGGTGGTGGCGGCCAGAGGTAAGCTCTTATATATTCCTTACTTATTGAGATTGAAGACTAGCTGGGAAGGCAAGAATATGAGATGCATGGCTGGGTGAATGATGAAGCAATGATGGGTGGAAGGACAACAGCCTGGGTGGGTGACACAGAAACTGTATGTGTCCATATACCTGGATCATGCTACTATCTGACTCTTAGATAGCATATGTGTATCTAGAGCAGGGGTACTCATAGTACGGCCCGCGGGCCGGTGGTGGCCCGGCAAGCCTTCCTTGGCGGTGCGCAGACCTTGCAGACAATCACTGCTCCCCCGGCCCCCACAGAGCAGAGGCTTTTTTGTATTTCACCTGTTAGCGCCCCTGCATCTCCACTCTGACAATCACTGCTCCCCCGGCCCCCACAGAGCAGAGTGGAGATGCAAGGCCACAAAGAGGTGAAATAGAACAAAGCCTCTGCTCTGTGGGGCCGGGCAAGCAGTGATTGTCAGGGTGGAGAAGCAGGGGCGCTAAAACAAACAAAGCCTCAATAATATGTTAATGGTCTTTTAAAGACCTGTTAAGTACTTTGGTGTTGTTGTCTGTGTGTGCGCGTTGAGGAAGCGGTCTCAACCCGGGCTGAAGGCTGACACAGATAGACACACACACAGTGAGATGACAGAGGGAGAGGGAGGGCAGGAGGGAGAGAGAGATGGAGGGAGGGCAGGAGGGACAGCAGGAGGGAGAGAGATGTATGTAAATGCTGGGTCTGGTGGCTCAGTGGATGAGGGCATCTGCTGCAGGGACCTGTGTGCAACCTCATGGTCACAAGTTATCGTTTTGCTTTAGCCCCGCCCCCTCTGACTCCGCCCCCACCAGTGCGGCCCTCGGCCCCAAACTACACTGTAAATGTAGCCCCTGAGAGAAAGTTTGTGAGTACCCATGATCTAGAGAGAGTAGATGGTCAGTGGATGAACTAAGTGTAACTTTGAAGAGCATGTAACACTGCACCCGCACGTCCGTTCCAGTGTAGGAAAGGCAAGGAAAAGAACTTTTAATTTTGTCCAAATACTACCATAAATAGTAGCAGTAGTTTGTATTGCAAGCACTGCATAGATCCGGTTATTATGGTGGCCACTCCCTACCTCTCTTAATAAGTTTAGTAGTACTCAGTCATTCATGTGTGGATGTATCACTGCCTGTCACTCAATAAAAAGCAAAGCACCTAAAGTCATCCCATATATAAGCAAAAACATCCCATGTGAAGTGATAGATAATCAGATTATTTATCTTCTTCAATTTTCCATTTCTAGTACTCATTTCCACTGTAGGGTGAAAGTTAAATTAATTAAGCAGTAGCCCTTGAGTTGTAACAGAGTATTCTCAGTGCCACCCGTAATAGAAAAGTAAGAGATTCACCACCTGCATGTACTGGACGGGTACAGTAACGCAACGGCAACGCAAGTCTAGGTCACTCCTCATGGCGTGCGTCTCTTTTTCTCGGGTGCAAGTTTACCGCGCTGGCATTATGCCGGCTTGCAGAAAATAACGTACCAATTTTCCAAAACAAGAGACAAGAAGAAGAATAAGACTGGTGTACTTTCATAGTCGACTCCAATGGAAGTCCACAGTGCTCATAGAATTTGTTCCTTAAACTCCCACTAATGTTAGAGCAAGGATGAAGAAGTGTGAGGTTAGATAGATACTGGCCTCAATAGTTATGTAATGCGCTTGCAAGTTGCTAGTTGTACTGCAGCACACATTTCTGCTGAATGATTGAGTTAATCTTAAAGAGCATTGGTTACAGACTATGTCTTTCTTTCTTCATATAGGTTCTCCTTCCAAACGAACAAGGAGGAAGGAGCTGGCTAGAGCGGCCCGGCAACGGAGAATCGAGGCCACTGTTGCGGAATATCGGCGGCTGGTGGCCCTGGAGGACGAGGAAAGTGTGCGGTCGACAACAACGACAACGTCGTCTGCATCGGCCTCCGTGGCCCCACCGGCTGCCACCCAGCACAGTGGTCCACCGAGACTGAGCCGGGCTGCCAAAGGCAAACGCCACCGCCGAGCAGCAAGGCCAACAGCTGCTTCTCACAGGCCTTGCACCTGCAAGGCAGTGAAGGCACGCCTGCGCCGCACTACCCTGATGGTGTCCCGCCTTCAGCAGGAGCTCGCCTTGCTCCGCGAGGAGCATGATGCCCTGGCCCAAAAAGTTAACAGCATCCACCCATAGTGTCCCTTGCCCCTTTTTTAGAGACTTTTGGGGGGTGGGAATTGGGAGTTGGGTTTTTGGGGACTTTTGAAGGACAATCGTTGGGGTTAGGGAGGGTCTTGCGGGAGATTATTTTGTTAGGGATATAAATATACTTTTTCAAACTTTATCTGAGCATACCTGTTTTTTACTGCTTGCCTGGTGGGTGGGGGTTTAACGTTGACTGTTTTCCTGAAAGTTTAGTTCCATTTTCTTCCTTTAAGTGTAAATGCCCAAATGTTTTCAACACTAAGTGCCTCTCACAGACTAAGTGAAGTGAATCCAAGAGTCCTAGGACTTTAGTAGTACTACCTTCAGTCTCTCGTCTCTCGTACTAATACTCCATTATACCCCCAAACCACCAAACGCTTATCTTACCTGTAATTTGTGTTTGAAAGTAGGGCTAGGCCCAGGGCTGGCTCCACGGGAAACACCGAATAACGTTGGCAATCTTGGTCGGATAAAATTTCCTCATAGCGGTGGTACTAGTGGTGTGACACAGTGGCAGTTGCATGCCTATGAAAAAAAAGAAAATGAAATCTGGTTTGTCCTCCTGAGCAATTCAACGGTACAACTGAGAATATAGCAGGTGACAGAAGTACAGTAGAGCAGTGCCACATTGTAGCCTAACAAATGGTAAAGTATAACTACTAATTCGGTTGAAGTTCTTTCACATTAGCAATGGTTCTTTGTCAAGCAGAGTAAGAATATATCATCGACAACTGTGGAAAGAAAGAATGCGACAGTACAGGGCCTGTGTGGAATTATTGATAACTATATTCAACATAAGGTCTCTGTAGCCAGATACCCGAGAGCCTTGCTGGTCACTATAAATCCATTCACAACAACACTCAATGGGGTTGGTCTGGAAGGTGTCACGTTTACTCCCCGTGATCCAGTCGATGCAAATATGGTTCCACCTCCAAATGTCACCAACACCCAGAAGTGTAAACACAGGGTGTTCGAGGCATTAGGCGAGGGAGAAAAATAACAAACTAAAATAAAAAATGTGGGATGGGTAAAGGTAGGGTCAGCAGGGAAAGGATACCTGTAAGAGAAGACAAGACAGGCATCAGTGAAGTGATGTCCTAACATACAAGGGTACTCTCATATAGTCTCACTAAATAGTCTGCAAGTCTCCCGCCTACTCATGGGAAATGTAGTTTCATAGTACGGTAGGCGCTTAGGGGCTGCGTAACCTGACAGAAGGTATAGTAGATAGAAAAGGAGAAATTGCTTTTTTTCTAGGTGTCCCCTCACTCACCAGGGTTGCCCCTTGGTGACATGCTTCATCATTGGGGCCATCCCAGTCCTCTACGGCCTGGGGCGTGCTGCGACTTGCGAATTACGTAGGAGCACTTACAAATGACTATGTGTGGTGCAGATAGTGGAGTGGACTAAGTGATGTGTTAAGGGATCAATGTAGAAGCCGAGAGAGAGCAAAGAAATGCAGTCACAGTCAGAGAAAAAGGCAAGGGATACTGTATCTATGTGGTTGTAGTGGTCCTGTTGGAAGTGGTAAGTAAGTTGCCCGCAGAAAAAAAATCCTCCTATTAGCGGCACTCCTCCATTGCAGCCGACGCTTCGTCCACCGATGTTGGTCACCAGAAGACACCCTGTCCACTGCCTGCCTGATGCTGAATTGTGGCTCGCTACTGTGAAGCCTGACTCCATCCTTTTTTCCCCATTGCAGAGACTGAAACCCGGCCTGTAATTATTCAACGAAAAACAGGAAGTGATATAATATTACAACACCACTGATAAATAAATATAAGGTATGTAGGCTGTGGAGTGCAAAAAGTCACAATTTGTTTTTCCTAGTAGACAGACAGTACAATGTTTTTGAAAGTGCGTACTCTGAGTCACCTTTTCAAGGATAAATAAGTATGGGCAAATTAATGTAGCGGATCTTGCCCCTCAAGCTAGGTGTACTGTAAACTGTGTTTTAGAACAAAAATAGATCTTCCTAGCAGTGCTCCCACCCAAAAAACGAGGCCTAGCAGAAAACTGGAGACAAAACTTACTTTGAAAGTAAAAGTAGGCCGAAGTACCCTAATTACCCATTACCCCCCGTGGATTGCATTCAAACCACTTTCAAGCAACCAAGCAAAAGTAGCCATAGCCAGCATCGCTCCAAGACTCGAAATCCCCCCCACTCAAACACATGCAATAGAAATACTGCTAACCCTAACGAACCCTAAGTTAAGAATAGTGGCAAAGGCTTTCTTTAACTATGCCAAATCCCCCCTTTCCCACCATGGATTTTCTTCAAATGACTTGCAACCAAAATTACACATTCTCACGAGTGCTCTAAGACCCCAGAACTCAGTTTGAAAAATCTAGAACACCCCGATACACATGCAATCCTGCTGCTAGGGCTAACCCTAACGAACCCTAAGTTACAAAAAGTGCCAAAACTAAAGGCTTTTCCGCGCGGATTTTGTCCCAACCACTTCTACCCGGTATTAGACCTTCCCAGGAATGCCCCAAGACCCGGCAACCCACCCGCCAAGAAGCATAACACCCCCAAACAGGCCAAAAGCAAAATCTCATACTTGCAATATTTCTGGTCCTTCGGTCCAAACGCGCTGCGTAGCTAGGCCATAAGTCGGGGTTGGCACGACGGATTTCCTGAAAAGCAAATGCAATCAAGATTAGAGTGTCCCAGCAGTGCTCCCAGACCACGAAACTCACCCAGAAACACCAGGAAGCCCCCCAAACAGGCCCCCGAAAACGCTACATAGAGCAAAATGTCAGAAATAGCCCAAAAAAAAATCGGCCTGGATTTAGTCCCAACCACTTCTACCCGGTATTAGACCTTCCCAGGAATGCCCCAAGACCCGGCAACCCACCCGCCAAGAAGTATAACACCCCCAAACAGGCCAAAAGCAAACTCTCATACTTGCAATATTTCTGGGCCTTCGGTCCAAACGCGCTGCGTAGCTGGGCCATAAGTCGGGGTTGGCACGACGGATTTCCTGAAAAGCAAATGCAATCAAGATTAGAGTGTCCCAGCAATGCTCCCAGACCACGAAACTCACCCACAAACAGACGGAACCCCCCCTAAGAGCACCTCAAAGGCAAGCAAGTCATCAAAAACACAAAAAATTTTCCGCCTGGGATTTGGTCCAAAACACTTTTATCCGGTATTAGAGCTTCCCAGCAATGGCCCCAGAGCCGTCAACCCAGGAGAAAACGAGTAGAAGACCCCCAAACAGCCAAAGAGCAAAAGTACAAAAATGGGGACTTAGTCAATTTTTCACAAATTTCCCAAATCACTCCGCGCGCTCTCTGCAGCTAGGCCCTAAGTCCCCTCTGCCACCATGGATTTGCTTCAAACCTCTTGCAAAGTAAAGTAGATATAGCCAGCAGTGCTCCCAGACCACGAAACTCACCCAGAAACACCAGGAAGCCCCCCAAACAGGCCCCCGAAAACGCTACATAGAGCAAAATGTCAGAAATAGCCCAAAAAAAAATCGGCCTGGATTTAGTCCCAACCACTTCTACCCGGTATTAGACCTTCCCAGGAATGCCCCAAGACCCGGCAACCCACCCGCCAAGAAGCATAACACCCCCAAACAGGCCAAAAGCAAAATCTCATACTTGCAATATTTCTGGGCCTTCGGTCCAAACGCGCTGCGTAGCTAGGCCATAAGTCGGGGTTGGCACGACGGATTTCCTGAAAAGCAAATGCAATCAAGATTAGAGTGTCCCAGCAGTGCTCCCAGACCACGAAACTCACCCAGAAACACCAGGAAGCCCCCCAAACAGGCCCCCGAAAACGCTACATAGAGCAAAATGTCAGAAATAGCCCAAAAAAAAATCGGCCTGGATTTAGTCCCAACCACTTCTACCCGGTATTAGACCTTCCCAGGAATGCCCCAAGACCCGGCAACCCACCCGCCAAGAAGTATAACACCCCCAAACAGGCCAAAAGCAAACTCTCATACTTGCAATATTTCTGGGCCTTCGGTCCAAACGCGCTGCGTAGCTGGGCCATAAGTCGGGGTTGGCACGACGGATTTCCTGAAAAGCAAATGCAATCAAGATTAGAGTGTCCCAGCAGTGCTCCCAGACCACGAAACTCACCCAGAAACACCAGGAAGCCCCCCAAACAGGCCCCCGAAAACGCTACATAGAGCAAAATGTCAGAAATAGCCCCAAAAAAAATCGGCCTGGATTTAGTCCCAACCACTTCTACCCGGTATTAGACCTTCCCAGGAATGCCCCAAGACCCGGCAACCCACCCGCCAAGAAGTATAACACCCCCAAACAGGCCAAAAGCAAACTCTCATACTTGCAATATTTCTGGGCCTTCGGTCCAAACGCGCTGCGTAGCTGGGCCATAAGTCGGGGTTGGCACGACGGATTTCCTGAAAAGCAAATGCAATCAAGATTAGAGTGTCCCAGCAATGCTCTCAGACCATGAAACTCACCCACAAACAGACGGAACCCCCCCTAAGAGCACCTCAAAGGCAAGCAAGTCATCAAAAACACAAAAAAATTTCCGCCTCGGATTTGGCACAAACCACTTTTAGTGCTTCCCAGCAATGGCCCCAGACCCGTCAACTCACCTGCAAAGAGGTAGAACAACACCCCCACAAGTGCTGAGTCTTTCTTCATTGGGCGTAAACCAGCCCTCTGCTTTGATGGAAATAGGAGTCTGGAGGAGGAGGATAGAGGAGCATGTTCTTCTGAACTTGTGAACCTGAGGAATGCAGACTGCGGCACCTTCAAATAAATTAGCAAACAAGTGAAGACAGTTCTGCTGATGGGCTTGTCTTTGTGATTATCTGATTAAAGTTTGAATTATATTAACTGTGCACAACAAAGAAAGACAGACACACAGGAATAAAAGTGAATAAGGATGAAAAAGAAAGTTATTGATTCGTTGTCTCATTTTCAGGGCTCGAAGTCGGAATCACGGTCCAGGAATAAGAATAAGGCTTCGTCATCATACTCTGCGAATTCAGCCCGGGTGAGGTCAGTGCCACCTGACAGAGTAGAAATTCCCTCATCTATGGTGCTGGCCACCTCCTCTTCATCCGGCACGCTCTCTCGTACTCTTATATCTGGTGGTATGAGGTGCTGATTCATCTTGATCATTGTTAACCTCTCCACATTTTTGGGCGAGAGGCGGCTCCGTTTGGGAGTTACAATCCCACCAGCCGCACTGAAAACCCGTTCAGAAGACACACTTGCGAGTGGGCAAGACAAGTAGTTTAAAGCCAGGTTGGTGAGCTGTGGCCACAATTCTTTTTTCCCATGCCAATACGCCAATGGGTCAGAATTAACATAGACCTCTGTGGAGTCATTCAGATAGTCCTTCACCATCGACTCAAGGTCCTCCTCCAAGGTTCCTCCACTTTGCGTAGCTCTTGCTGTGCCTCTGGCCTTTTGAGAACCAAACCCACGCAGAGCTAGCCAATCCTCTTCAGCCTCCAATGTTTCTGCTGTCTTTCGTGCAGATGATGCGGTTGCCGGTGTCTTTAACGGCTGAGAGGTCACTTGTGCCACAGCCACAGGTGCAGAAGTGGATTGTTTTGACTGGGGATGGCCTGCTGATGTACTGCCATTTCCTTCAATTTCCAGCCGTTCTGTTTCAAACTTCTTGGCTGACAAGGCTAGCCAACGTTTGTACTTTGTAACATCTTCATCAGCAAAAGGAAAGAATGCTCTGCCTGCCAGCGCCTTTTTGTAGCGTGGATCCAGAATAGTAGCACAAATGTAATGCTGTTCTGAGTGGATCTTTTGAAGACGTTCATCACCTTGTAGGAGCTCTAATAATTTCTCAGCCAGAAGCAAAGAGTCTTTCTTTTTGTCATCTTTTCGAAACACAGAACACACCTCCTTCAGTTGGTCCTCCAGCATGTACAACAATGGGATAGCTTTTCCCAAATTAGAGTCCTCCTTGCTGACTGCACGTGTGAAGACCTCAAAAGGACGAAGCATGCGTGTTAGGCTTTCAACTATGTTCCATTGCGGCCCACCCATCCTCAGCTCCTCTATACCCTCTTTCAAGAAATATTGATCGAGTTGCGTATACTGCTCATACAGACGCTCAAGCATGTAGAAGGTTGAGTTCCAACGTGTTACCACCTCCTGGATGAGTGCTTTCACTGGCATTTGACTTTGATATAGCATGCTCCTCAGCTGCTTGCGGGCCTTAAAAGAATGCCTGAAATGCTTGCAAATTTTTCGGCAGTTCTCCAATACACTGTACGCTGCACTGCGTTTATTACCCAAGAATTTTTGGACAACCAGGTTTATACAGTGCGCCAAACACGGCACTCTGAAATAGTAACCGTCCCTCATGGCCTTAACTATATTGGAGCCATTGTCTGTGGAAACATAACCAACCTTGCGTTTTAGTGGGGACAGACAGTTAAGGACCTTTGTGTTAAAGACATCCAAAATGTTTTCTGCTGTGTGACGTTTCTCCAAACCAAACATGGCTAGTGTTGCATGTTTCCGAGCACCTTTAAAAACAATGTTAGTGTCAACACCTGAGTTTAGCTTTGCTTTAGCCCCTGAAAAAGAGACCCAGTGTGCAGTGATGCACATGTAATCAGCGCCTGCGCCACTGGTCCACATGTCTGTTGTCAGATGTATAGTGTGAACAGCACTCTTCTGCAAAGCTGCCCCAATCACCTTCAGAACATCTTCATGTAGTGCTGGAACCGCAACTCGGGCAAAATAGAACCGGCTAGGAACCTTCCATTTAGGGCAGAGCGCTGTCACTAATTCTAGAAAACCAACCCCTTCTACAAAAGAAAAAGGGAGAAGGTCCAGAGCTAGCATTTTAGCCAGCTTAGTGTTATACAGACGGGTCATTGGGTGGTTGCGTTCATATTGCGCTTCTGTAAACAACATCTTTTTAATGTTGCCCTGGACCAATGATTTACGGGATGATGATGATCTCTTCGACCCAGTTACGCTCGCTGATGAACTTTTCCGCATTGATGTCTCACTCTCTCCCACACTCTTAGTGTGGCTCCCATGGGGTGTGCTGCTGACATGGGAACTGGGTGTAAGTGAAGTGTTTGAATCGTCTTCTACCTCCTCGTCATCAGCAGATGACAAATCAACGTTTTCATTACGTGCAATTCCGGCTTTCTTGACCGCCTCTAGGTGCGGAAACCATTCGACAGGGTGCCTTCTCTCAAGATGACCTCTCTGGCCTCCGGTACCATAGTTAGAACCAAGCTTACCACGACTAAATCGAAGCTTACAAAGGCTACAAATGGCTACGTTTTCCTTTTTTGGGCAAACACTAAAGAAGTCCCAAACTGGAGACTTGAAATGTCTTCGGGGGCCGGAGGAGGCGGCGATACTGGTGGTGGTGGTCCTGCTGCTAATGACAGATGAAGTGGAGGATGTGGATTGCCGAACTTCAGTACGTTTTGCACTTTCACCACCACGAATTGAGGTCGAGGACGAGGTGGGTACCTTCTTGCGAGGAAGAAATATGGAAGCGGTAGGTTTTGGTGTACTACTTAACTCCAAATCTAATGATTCCATTTCCATTGCCTCCTCGCCGACATCATCATCACGCTCAGCAGCTTCTCGGGATAGGGTCAAAATGTCTCTTTGCTGCATGCCCGGTGGGGCTGCAGTGACCTTTGTGATGACTGGCTCGTCGTCATCGTGAGAGGCTTCATCACCAGCAGTATCTGTCACTTCTTGTTGAGCCTCATCACACTCCATAGGTTTGAGTTTTTGGACGACCTTCCTTTTACGCTTAGGTACCGGTGGCAGATCATGGTGTGCCTCTGCCTCACTGTCAGACCGCAGTTGTCGTGGTTCCCAAGACAGATCACTTGCACCAGAACGAGGTGGGCTTGAAGAAGATGTAGACACCCCCCTTGATCTTTTCCTTGCTAGGGATGTGGAAGACAATGAATGATCATCAGGAGGAGTGGCTTCCAATGATACCTCAGCTTCATTGTCGATTTCCAAATGTGCCCCTACTTCGGGAGGAACAACTATTGTGGGCACTTGTGAACGTCCATGCACCTTTGCTTGCGCATCTCCTTTTGCTGCCTCTCCTTCCACATGTACTTGGGCGTGTACTTGCACATGGTGTTGTTGTTGCGGCTGTGGTTGTTCAACACTTGTCAGATGAGTTACAACAACCTGTGTTGATTCAGGGACATTGCTGCTACTTTCTTGCGATGAGCCAACATCACTGGTCGATGGTGATTGGAGAAGTACACTGACTGCCTCTGAAGCACTCAAGGGCTTTGACTTAAGTTGGCGTGGTGGTGGAGGCACTGAACCCAATGGAGCAGGGGTGCTGCTCTCAGGTTGGTCCCCAGCAGATCCTGCTGCTGCAGGCGTACTTTTTTTTTTGCTCCCAAAAAAAGTGGCGGGTGGCACACCAGCCTCCTTGGTAACTTGCTTCTTCTGCTCCTTACTAGCAACTTTCTTGCTAGAGGAGCTACGGAGAACTTTCTTTGGGGCCATCTTCTTCAGAGCAGGTCAGACAGCAGGCCGCAGTTGCACGAATTGTAGAGTTGTCTGAGGCCAGACGTGACGTCGCGTGACGTTATGCTGCACACACACACCGCTGCAGGACTTCTTCCTGGCACTGGTGGTTCTCTTGAGTCTTGTGCACCTAAAAAAAATGGAAGACAGAGGAACATCAGTTCAGTTATAGAGCACAAAAAAATCGAAAAACACTGCAAAATCAGCACAATCCCAATCCATCCATGCCCTCCATAATGTTTAAATTCAAGACAACCCACAGAAAGACTAGGCCCATGCAAGACTCACTACCCCTGGGCATAAATAAAGGTTGAAAAGTAGGCAAAATGGTTGGAGGCCTAACAACAAAGCCTGCATTCAAAATGGCCACTTGCCTGCCAAGCACATGGCCAGTGCCTGTAGCTGCACTCAAAATGGCCACCAGCCACATGGCATGTCCCTCCCCATGAACACCCCCAAAAATCGAAAAACACTGCAAAATCAGCACAATCCCATTCCATCCATGATGTTTAAATTCAAGACAGCCCACAGAAAGACTAGGCCCCATGCACCACTCACTACCCCTGGTCAAGGCCCCAACAACAGGTCAAAAATCGAAAAACACAAAATTTTACAAAAAAAAAAAATCGAAAAACACAGAAAAATCAGCACAATCCCAATTCATCTATGGCCTCCATGATGTTTAAATTCAAGACAACCCACAGAAATACTAGGCCCATGCAAGACTCACTACCCCTGGCATAAATAAAGGTTGAAAAGTAGGCAAAATGGTTGGAGGCCTAACAACAAAGCCTGCATTCAAAATGGCCACTTGCCTGCCAGCACATGGCCAGTGCCTGTAGCTGCACTCAAAATGGCCACCAGCCACATGGCATGTCCCTCCCCATGAACACCCCCAAAAATCGAAAAACACTGCAAAATCAGCACAATCCCATTCCATCCATGATGTTTAAATTCAAGACAGCCCACAGAAAGACTAGGCCCCATGCACCACTCACTACCCCTGGTCAAGGCCCCAACAACAGGTCAAAAATCGAAAAACACAAAATTTTACAAAAAAAAAAAATCGAAAAACACAGAAAAATCAGCACAATCCCAATTCATCTATGGCCTCCATGATGTTTAAATTCAAGACAACCCACAGAAATACTAGGCCCATGCAAGACTCACTACCCCTGGCATAAATAAAGGTTGAAAAGTAGGCAAAATGGTTGGAGGCCTAACAACAAAGCCTGCATTCAAAATGGCCACTTGCCTGCCAGCACATGGCCAGTGCCTGTAGCTGCACTCAAAATGGCCACCAGCCACATGGCATGTCCCTCCCCATGAACACCCCCAAAAATCGAAAAACACTGCAAAATCAGCACAATCCCATTCCATCCATGATGTTTAAATTCAAGACAGCCCACAGAAAGACTAGGCCCCATGCACCACTCACTACCCCTGGTCAAGGCCCCAACAACAGGTCAAAAATCGAAAAACACAAAATTTTACAAAAAAAAAAAATCGAAAAACACAGAAAAATCAGCACAATCCCAATTCATCTATGGCCTCCATGATGTTTAAATTCAAGACAACCCACAGAAATACTAGGCCCATGCAAGACTCACTACCCCTGGCATAAATAAAGGTTGAAAAGTAGGCAAAATGGTTGGAGGCCTAACAACAAAGCCTGCATTCAAAATGGCCACTTGCCTGCCAGCACATGGCCAGTGCCTGTAGCTGCACTCAAAATGGCCACCAGCCACATGGCATGTCCCTCCCCATGAACACCCCCAAAAATCGAAAAACACTGCAAAATCAGCACAATCCCATTCCATCCATGATGTTTAAATTCAAGACAGCCCACAGAAAGACTAGGCCCCATGCACCACTCACTACCCCTGGTCAAGGCCCCAACAACAGGTCAAAAATCGAAAAACACAAAATTTTACAAAAAAAAAAAATCGAAAAACACAGAAAAATCAGCACAATCCCAATTCATCTATGGCCTCCATGATGTTTAAATTCAAGACAACCCACAGAAATACTAGGCCCATGCAAGACTCACTACCCCTGGCATAAATAAAGGTTGAAAAGTAGGCAAAATGGTTGGAGGCCTAACAACAAAGCCTGCATTCAAAATGGCCACTTGCCTGCCAGCACATGGCAAGTGCCTGTAGCTGCACTCAAAATGGCCACCAGCCACATGGCATGTCCCTCCCCATGAACACCCCCAAAAATCGAAAAACACTGCAAAATCAGCACCATCCCATTCCATCCATGGCCTCCATGATGTTTAAATTCAAGACAACCCACAGAAATACTAGGCCCATGCAAGACTCACTACCCCTGGCATAAATAAAGGTTGAAAAGTAGGCAAAATGGTTGGAGGCCTAACAACAAAGCCTGCATTCAAAATGGCCACTTGCCTGCCAGCACATGGCCAGTGCCTGTAGCTGCACTCAAAATGGCCACCAGCCACATGGCATGTCCCTCCCCATGAACACCCCCAAAAATCGAAAAACACTGCAAAATCAGCACAATCCCATTCCATCCATGATGTTTAAATTCAAGACAGCCCACAGAAAGACTAGGCCCCATGCACCACTCACTACCCCTGGTCAAGGCCCCAACAACAGGTCAAAAATCGAAAAACAAAAAATTTTACAAAAAAAAAAAATCGAAAAACACAGAAAAATCAGCACAATCCCAATTCATCTATGGCCTCCATGATGTTTAAATTCAAGACAACCCACAGAAAGAATCAGTCCACCCACCACTGAGTACCCCTGGGAAAAGGCCCCAAAACAGCCCAAAAATCGAAAATCCCAAAATTTTAGTTGCAGCAACTGTAATGCCCCAAACAAACTTACTTGTAAAATTTCTAATCCAACAGTGATCCAAAGAAAGTCAAAAAGGCCTCAAATCCAAAGATCCAGCAGCATCCACAAAAGGTAATCCTTCCAGGTCCACATCCGAATGAAAAGTGACCAGGAGATGGACAAAGCACTGGGAGGAGCCTGCTGAACAGGAACAGGAAGTTGAAGACTATGGGGCACTTCCTTCCTCCCACCCCCCTGCCCCCCTCCCCAAAATGGACTCCTCGCTAAAAAAGTGCAGGCAAATGTCAAACTAAGGAGTTATTCACATAAAAATCATCATTTCTAGAAGGTTTATGCTGCTTGCTGGTGGATTTCTTGTGCAGAATTGCAAATTTATATTTTCGCGCGCCGCATCTCAAATCTCGCAATTGCGAAGTACCGCGAGACGTGATCTCGTCGTACTCGCGTTGACAAACTATCGCTGGCAAGCCGCGATGACGTAATCGCGCTCGCCAATTCCCGCGGGATCACACAGCAAGATCCAAAATGGCGCAGCACTCGCAAACTATCGAAAAAAACAACTCGGCAAACGATGATAAACGCCGCGCGCCGCAAAAATTGTATCACCAACGCCGCGCGCCGCCCAAAAAATCCGCTGCGTGCGAATTTGCGGATTTTGCGGGAAATCCGCAAATCTCGCGGATTGCGGATTTCCCGAAAATCCGCAAAATCCGCGAGCGGAACGGATTTTCCGCCCACGCTTAGTTGACTCCAGTGGTGTGGAGAGCCTGGGACTCACGTCTGAGTATACCCAGCACACTCGGGGTGAAAATTGCAAAAAACACAGTTGATGGACAGAATGTAGAACAATGTCATACATTCACCCCAGTACAAGGATCTGGGCCTAAATCCATCGTTTATTTGCACTCCACACCACCCTGGGTTAGACACTGGCTATATGCAAATCAGCTCTAACCCTGTGCCCCATGGGAACAGTCCAGTCCGAACTACCAAGCCATGTCTTTCATAGACCGGAATCAAGCATCCAAGGACCGGTTTCTGGCTATCAGCCTTCATTCAGCCTGGATAGCTTGACTCCAGTGGTGTGGAGAGCCTGGGACTCACGTCTGAGTATACCCAGCACACTCGGGGTGAAAATTGCAAAAAACACAGTTGATGGACAGAATGTAGAACAGTAGAACAATGTCATACATTCACCCCAGTACAAGGATCTGGGCCTAAATCCATCGTTTATTTGCACTCCACACCACCCTGGGTTAGACACTGGCTGTATGCAAATCAGCTCTGACCCTGTGCCCCATGGGAACAGTCCAGTCCGAACTACCAAGCCATGTCTTTCCCAGACCGGAATCAAGCATCCAAGGACCGGTTTCTGGCTATCAGCCTTCATTCAGCCTGGATAGCTTGACTCCAGTGGTGTGGAGAGCCTGGGACTCACATCTGAGTATACCCAGCACACTCGGGGTGAAAATGGCAAAAAACACAGTTGATGGACAGAATGTAGAACAATGTCATACATTCACCCCAGTACAAGGATCTGGGCCTAAATCCATCGTTTTTTTGCACTCCACACCACCCTGGGTTAGACACTGGCTATATGCAAATCAGCTCTGACCCTGTGCCCCATGTGAACAGTCCAGTCCGAACTACCAAGCCATGTCTTTCCCATACCGGAATCAAGCATCCAAGGACCGGTTTCTGGCTATCAGCCTTCATTCAGCCTGGATAGCTTGACTCCAGTGGTGTGGAGAGCCTGGGACTCACGTCTGAGTATACCCAGCACACTCGGGGTGAAAATGGCAAAAAACACAGTTGATGGACAGAATGTAGAACAATGTCATACATTCACCCCAGTACAAGGATCGGGGCCTAAATCCATCGTTTTTTTGCACTCCACATCACCCTGGGTTAGACACTGGCTATATGCAAATCAGCTCTGACCCTGTGCCCCATGGGAACAGTCCAGTCCGAACTACCAAGCCATGTCTTTCCCAGACCGGAATCAAGCATCCAAGGACCGGTTTCTGGCTATCAGCCTTCATTCAGCCTGGATAGCTTGACTCCAGTGGTGTGGAGAGCCTGGGACTCACATCTGAGTATACCCAGCACACTCGGGGTGAAAATTGCAAAAAACACAGTTGATGGACAGAATGTAGAACAATGTCATACATTCACCCCAGTACAAGGATCTGGGCCTAAATCCATTGTTTATTTGCACTCCACACCACCCTGGGTTAGACACTGGCTATATGCAAATCAGCTCTAACCCTGTGCCCCATGGGAACAGTCCAGTCCGAACTACCAAGCCATGTCTTTCCCAGACCGGAATCAAGCATCCAAGGACCGGTTTCTGGCTATCAGCCTTCATTCAGCCTGGATAGCTTGACTCCAGTGGTGTGGAGAGCCTGGGACTCACGTCTGAGTATACCCAGCACACTCGGGGTGAAAATGGCAAAAAACACAGTTGATGGACAGAATGTAGAACAATGTCATACATTCACCCCAGTACAAGGATCGGGGCCTAAATCCATCGTTTTTTTGCACTCCACATCACCCTGGGTTAGACACTGGCTATATGCAAATCAGCTCTGACCCTGTGCCCCATGGGAACAGTCCAGTCCGAACTACCAAGCCATGTCTTTCCCAGACCGGAATCAAGCATCCAAGGACCGGTTTCTGGCTATCAGCCTTCATTCAGCCTGGATAGCTTGACTCCAGTGGTGTGGAGAGCCTGGGACTCACATCTGAGTATACCCAGCACACTCGGGGTGAAAATTGCAAAAAACACAGTTGATGGACAGAATGTAGAACAATGTCATACATTCACCCCAGTACAAGGATCTGGGCCTAAATCCATCGTTTATTTGCACTCCACACCACCCTGGGTTAGACACTGGCTATATGCAAATCAGCTCTAACCCTGTGCCCCATGGGAACAGTCCAGTCCGAACTACCAAGCCATGTCTTTCCCAGACCGGAATCAAGCATCCAAGGACCGGTTTCTGGCTATCAGCCTTCATTCAGCCTGGATAGCTTGACTCCAGTGGTGTGGAGAGCCTGGGACTCACGTCTGAGTATACCCAGCACACTCGGGGTGAAAATTGCAAAAAACACAGTTGATGGACAGAATGTAGAACAGTAGAACAATGTCATACATTCACCCCAGTACAAGGATCTGGGCCTAAATCCATCGTTTATGTGCACTCCACACCACCCTGGGTTAGACACTGGCTATATGCAAATCAGCTCTGACCCTGTGCCCCATGGGAACAGTCCAGTCCGAACTACCAAGCCATGTCTTTCCCAGACCGGAACCAAGCATCCAAGGACCGGTTTCTGGCTATCAGCCTTCATTCAGCCTGGATAGCTTGACTCCAGTGGTGTGGAGAGCCTGGGACTCACGTCTGCGTATACTCAGCACAATCGGGGTGAAAATTGCAAAAAACACAGTTGATGGACAGAATGTAGAACAATGTCATACATTCACCCCAGTACAAGGATCTGGGCCTAAATCCATCGTTTTTTTGCACTCCACACCACCCTGGGTTAGACACTGGCTATATGCAAATCAGCTCTGACCCTGTGCCCCATGGGAACAGTCCAGTCTGAACTACCAAGCCATGTCTTTCCCAGACCGGAACCAAGCATCCAAGGACCGGTTTCTGGCTATCAGCCTTCATTCAGCCTGGATAGCTTGACTCCAGTGGTGTGGAGAGCCTCGGACTCACGTCTGAGTATACTCAGCACACTCGGGGTGAAAATTGCAAAAAACACAGTTGATGGACAGAATGTAGAACAATGTCATACATTCACCCCAGTACAAGGATCTGGGCCTAAATCCATCGTTTTTTTGCACTCCACACCACCCTGGGTTAGACACCGGCTATATGCAAATCAGCTCTGACCCTGTGCCCCATGGGAACAGTCCAGTCCGAACTACCAAGCCATGTCTTTCCCAGACCGGAATTAAGCATCCAAGGACCGGTTTCTGGCTATCAGCCTTCATTCAGCCTGGATAGCTTGACTCCAGTGGTGTGGAGAGCCTGGGACTCACGTCTGAGTATACCCAGCACACTCGGGGTGAAAATGGCAAAAAACACAGTTGATGGACAGAATGTAGAACAATGTCATACATTCACCCCAGTACAAGGATCTGGGCCTAAATCCATCGTTTAATTGCACTCCACACCACCCTGGGTTAGACACTGGCTATATGCAAATCAGCTCTGACCCTGTGCCCCATGGGAACAGTCCAGTCCGAACTACCAAGCCATGTCTTTCCCAGACCAGAATCAAGCATCCAAGGAACGGTTTCTGGCTATCAGCCTTCATTCAGCCTGGATAGCTTGACTCCAGTGGTGTGGAGAGCCTGGGACTCACGTCTGAGTATACCCAGCACACTCGAGGTAAAAATTGCAAAAAACACAGTTGATGGACAGAATGTAGAACAATGTCATACATTCACCCCAGTACAAGGATCTGGGCCTAAATCCATCGTTTTTTTTGCACTACACACCACCCTGGGTTAGACACCGGCTATATGCAAATCAGCTCTGACCCTGTGCCCCATGGGAACAGTCCAGTCCGAACTACCAAGCCATGTCTTTCCCAAACCGGAATCAAGCATCCAAGGACCGGTTTCTGGCTATCAGCCTTCATTCAGCCTGGATAGCTTGACTCCAGTGGTGTGGAGAGCCTGGGACTCACGTCTGTGTATACCCAGCACACTCGGGGTGAAAATGGCAAAAAACACAGTTGATGGACAGATTGTAGAACAATGTTATACATTCACCCCAGTACAAGGATCTGGGCCTAAATCCATCGTTTTTTTGCACTCCACACCACCCTGGGTTAGACACTGGCTATATGCAAATCAGCTCTGACCCTGTGCCCCATGGGAACAGTCCAGTCCGAACTACCAAGCCATGTCTTTCCCAGACCAGAATCAAGCATCCAAGGACCGGTTTCTGGCTATCAGCCTTCATTCAGCCTGGATAGCTTGACTCAAGTGGTGTGGAGAGCCTGGGACTCACGTCTGAGTATACCCAGCACACTCGGGGTGAAAATGGCAAAAAACACAGTTGATGGACAAAATGTAGAACAATGTCATACATTCACCCCAGTACAAGGATCTGGGCCTAAATCCATCGTTTTTATGCACTCCACACCACCCTGGGTTAGACACTGGCTATATGCAAATCAGCTCTGACCCTGTGCCCCATGGGAACAGTCCAGTCCGAACTACCAAGCCATGTCTTTCCCAGACCGGAATCAAGCATCCAAGGACCGGTTTCTGGCTATCAGCCTTCATTCAGCCTGGATAGCTTGACTCCAGTGGTGTGGAGAGCCTGGGACTCACGTCTGAATATACCCAGCACACTCGGGGTGAAAATGGCAAAAAACACAGTTGATGGACAGAATGTAGAACAATGTCATACATTCACCCCAGTACAAGGATCGGGGCCTAAATCCATCGTTTTTTTGCACTCCACATCACCCTGGGTTAGACACTGGCTATATGCAAATCAGCTCTGACCCTGTGCCCCATGGGAACA
This sequence comes from Lissotriton vulgaris, assembly GCF_964263255.1. Taxonomy (NCBI): domain Eukaryota; kingdom Metazoa; phylum Chordata; class Amphibia; order Caudata; family Salamandridae; genus Lissotriton; species Lissotriton vulgaris. The sequence goes on from NW_028248704.1 coordinate 60,628, forward strand.
GTCCAGTCCGAACTACCAAGCCATGTCTTTCCCAGACCGGAATCAAGCATCCAAGGACCGGTTTCTGGCTATCAGCCTTCATTCAGCCTGGATAGCTTGACTCCAGTGGTGTGGAGAGCCTGGGACTCACGTCTGAGTATACCCAGCACACTCGGGGTGAAAATTGCAAAAAACACAGTTGATGGACAGAATGTAGAACAATGTCATACATTCACCCCAGTACAAGGATCTGGGCCTAAATCCATCGTTTATTTGCACTCCACACCACCCTGGGTTAGACACTGGCTATATGCAAATCAGCTCTGACCCTGTGCCTCATGGGAACAGTCCAGTCCGAACTACCAAGCCATGTTTTCCCAGACCGGAATCAAGCATCCAAGGACCGGTTTCTGGCTATCAGCCTTCATCAGCCTGGATAGCTTGACTCCTGTGGTGTGGAGAGCCTGGGACTCACGTCTGAGTATACCCAGCACACTCGGGGTGAAAATTGCAAAAAACACAGTTGATGGACAGAATGTAGAACAATGTCATACATTCACCCCAGTACAAGGATCTGGGCCTAAATCCATCGTTTTTTTGCACTCCACACCACCCTGGGTTAGACACTGGCTATATGCAAATCAGCTCTGACCCTGTGCCCCATGGGAACAGTCCAGTCCGAACTGGGTATACTCAGACATGAGTACCAGGCTCTCCACACCACTGGAGTCAAGCTATCCAGGCTGATGAAGGCTGATAGCCAGAAACCGGTCCTTGGATGCTTGATTCCGGTCTGGGAAAGACATGGCTTGGTAGTTCAGACTGGACTGTTCCCATGAGGCAGAGGGTCAGAGCTGATGTGCATATAGCCAGTGTCTAACCCAGGGTGGTGTGGAGTGCAAAAAAATTATGGATTTAGGCCCAGATCCTTGTACTGGGGTGAATGTATGACATTGTTCTACATTCTGTCCATCAACTGTGTTTTTTGCAATTTTCACCCCGAGTGTGCTGGGTATACTGAGACGTGAGTCCCAGGCTCTCCACACCACTGGAGTCAAGCTATCCAGGCTGATAGCAAGAAACCGGTCCTTGGATGCTTGATTCCGGTCTGGGAAAGACATGGCTTGGTAGTTCGGACTGGACTGTTCCCATGAGGCACAGGGTCAAAGCTGATTTGCATATAGCCAGTGTCTAACCCAGGGTGGTGTGGAGTGCAAAAAAATGATGGATTTAGGCCCAGATCCTTGTACTGGGGTGAATGTATGAGATTGTTCTACATTCTGTCCATCAACTGTGTTTTTTTGCAATTTTCACCCCGAGTGTGCTGGGTATACTCAGACGTGAGTCCCAGGCTCTCCAGGCTGATGAAGGCTGATAGCCAGAAACCGGTCCTTGGATGCTTGATTCCGGTCTGGGAAAGACATGGCTTGGTAGTTCGGACTGGACTGTTCCCATGAGTCACAGGGTCAGAGCTGATTTGCATATGGCCAGTGTCTAACCCAGGGTGGTGATGAATGCAAAAAAAACGATGGATTTAGGCCCAGATCCTTGTACTGGGGTGAATGTATGACGTTGTTCTACATTCTGTCCATCAACTGTGTTTTTTGCAATTTTCACCCCGAGTGTGCTGGGTATACTCAGACGTGAGTCCCAGGCTCTCCACACCAGTGGAGTCAAGCTATCCAGGCTGATGAAGGCTGATAGCCAGAAACCGGTCCTTGGATGCTTGATTCCGGTCTGGGAAAAACATGGCTTGGTAGTTCGGACTGGACTGTTCCCATGAGGCACAGGGTCAGAGCTGATTTGCATATAGCCAGTGTCTAACCCAGGGTGGTGTGGAGTGCAAAAAAACGATCGATTTAGGCCCAGATCCTTGTACTGGGGTGAATGTATGACATTGTTCTACATTCTGTCCATCAACTGGGTTTTTTGCAATTTTCACCCTGAGTGTGCTGGGTATACTCAGACATGAGTCCCAGGCTCTCCACACCACTGGAGTCAAGCTATCCAGGCTGATGAAGGCTGATAGCCAGAAACCGGTCCTTGGATGCTTGATTCCGGTCTGGGAAAGACATGGCTTGGTAGTTCGTACTGGACTGTTCCCATGAGGCACAGGGTCAGAGCTGATTTGCATATAGCCAGTGTCTAACCCAGGGTGGTGTGGAGTGCAAAAAAACGATGGATTTAGGCCCAGATCCTTGTACTGGGGTGAATGTATGACATTGTTCTACATTCTGTCCATCAACTGTGTTTTTTGCAATTTTCACCCTTGAGCAGAATGAAAGCCATGCTTTTACAGCAAACCGTGCCATTGACCTCTGCATGAGAAATCTTTGAACTTCCCTTCTTAAGTAATGCATTTCTCAAGGATTCGCAGATGCCCTTGACTGAGTTGGATTTCAGCACCACTCTTGGCTCGAGGTATCAAATACAGCACCGGCTGCATCACCAACAACTGTTGGCAGCACTTACAAGATTCATCTATGTGCACTTGACGTGCTATGCGAAGCACTACAATGTTTGTCCCTTATGACAGCATGCAACGACAATGTTATGTCTCCCAGACAGGACATATAATCTAAATGTGACTCACCGTGTGCTGGGAACAAATTCAGTTTTTTCTTTCCCCTTCTTTTTACTCAAAAGAACTTATTAAATTGACGCTTCCTATACAAAAGCATGGCCTACTAAGTACACTTGCAGTAGTTCAACTTGTGTGATCGAGCTCATTTAGAATTGTGATTTGCGGAACTTTACTACAAATGTCGTACTTTCACAAAGAACATTTATCTCATGTTTGACATTTTAAGAAACATTTTAAATGACTGCTTGATAATGTTATGCACTGCTATAAATGTGTATCTCAAATGTGTATTATCATTGTTAAGCGTAAGGTGGAGTGGGTGTTATAATTTATATAGGTACCCTGATATAGGTCCTTATACGGACAAAACTCCAAATAAGGACAGACAGACTGCCTTGTATGGACATAACGCCTTATGAGGACTGTAGCCTTTTATGGGCTAAACCTTTCACCTAGTTCAATTACGAGGGTGGGTTTTTCCCAATCGATATTGCTAAGACGTCATCCTTAGCACATATGAATAACTTATGAGTACACTCTCCAGGAGGTACGCTATACCTCTCCCATCGACGCACAAGGTTTAGTCCCCAATGTCATCCACATACTGAACAATGGGGAACACACACACATAGGCTGTATAAATACAGCACCTCTTGCTATCAGAAAGCAGGAGGGAACCAAGACTTCAAGGCCGACACACTGACCAGAGACATGCCCTCTCTCCAGCTGACAGTGGTCTGACAATCCCTTGCGGGGTGTCCAGCTCAAGTCCATGACAAAATCCCACACTCTCACTATTCAGGTATCGGGGTTTGACTAAATCCTAGTGGGATTCTTGGCACTTGGACTTAGGCTCTTATACTTAGGTTCTTAGACTTAGGCTCTTTCGAACCTACCCACATGCTAAGTACACTTAGGTACATCTAGACAGGCATCTTAGGAGTACGCACTTTATTTTATAAATGCATTTTATATTCATATGTGTGTTTGACTATTGTAAAATGGTAGAACAATACTATTCTTTTTTAATCACCGTACTGCTGGTTATATATCTCTGCTACTGTGTTACAGTTGTAGTAGCGCACATATTTTACATGAGAAGAACAACGGTACAATAAATTCTTATTGTAAACAAGGTCAACTGTTTCTTCTCGGTATCTCTCTGAGAGCAAAACAAGCAAGCCTGAGTGACTGGGTGAAAAGTAGTATATTGTTTCCACAAGTCTGAGGTTATTATGTTCTGAGGTTGCCAAAAACTAATCTCTCTGATAACAGGAGATTCTAGCAGCACTGTGAGCTAGCTAATGTGAAAACATGGACTGACATATTCGGTGGGGGTGTACAGTGTCAGTTTGCCACCAAGCCCACCATAAATGTTATCCGTAAACAGCGTAGGTCCTTCGTGAAAGGGTACTATTGGAACTACACTACAAGACACTACAAGTGTGGCAATTCAGACTATTAAAGGCCCCCAAATCTATGAAGAACTGCTTGGACAGCAGGTATTAGTCATCTTTAATGTATTTTCAATTAATATACAACTGTTGTTGTGCTGATCAACAAATTAGACAAATAGCACAGTCATGTGACAGACTGTCCAAAGTGCCAGTTCAGACAATTAAATGGCTGTGCTGAGCACCAGAAACCACCAGCACAAATTAAACACTGTGGAGCCCTATCAAGAAGTCGCCATCTTGGTCCATGGTGAGATCCCTGTATATTGAATTACAATTTTACAGTTACTGGTGTTGACTATGATGAGCAAGGAAAGTGTTAGAGCTATTCTGCATCTCTAAGGAAGCAGGAATTAAGTCAAATATTCAGAAGTTTAGAAGTTTTCAATCAATCGAGAGTCACTGTTTAAGTAAAAATAACTAATTATCTAGGCTATGATTTCTTGAACAGCAACATTTATCTGCCATGAGTGTTTTAGTTAACATTCTCCAGAATTTTGCCAGTCATCTGATAACTGTACTTGCACAAAGGAGTTTCAAGGAGTAGGGGTGTAATTTAAGCAGATGCTGGGAGAAGTAGGGGGGTGGGTGGATAGTGTTTTTTTCAGGCTGCAGACTGCAAGAGAATGAAAAGAAGAGTAAAATGAAAGCAGGCAGGTAAAGGCATGACAGTGCTCTAAAAAATGTGAATAATTAATTGGAGTGAACACTAATGACAGCATAACTCTTCTTAGAATGGGTAAATTAAATGTCAATAAATGTCAGGATATGTGCAGGCTTTACAATGGCAATACCAATAAACGCAATGTCAATGTATGCCATAACCTGTGCCCGCATGACAATGTCAATACCTATAAATGCAATGTCAGTGTATGTCCTAATCTTTACCTCCACTACAGAATTGATACCAGAAGTAAAATGGTATTATTAGGAATATTTTATCTGTTCCAAACTCCACACCCACCTTCTCGATCCATGAAGAAATGGGCCTGCCCCACATCGTTCATAAATTAAAACTAGCCCCGCTTCTTTTCTGGACTAAAACATGGCTGAACCCCGAGTTAACGTTAAACCATGTCATTCTTAAAGATGTTATCTCAAGGGAAAATGCCATGAGAATCCCCTGGCTGAAATATAATAAATCTACTTTTTCTATGCTGGGGAGACCGGAACTCTTTAATGACCCAATTAACATCAAAAGGGAGGACATTGGATGGGTCAAGCAGGCATTCCTGGAGAGGGCATGCATGGCAAGAGAGGATTCAGAACTGAGGAAACCTATGGTAAGGGCGCACATAGTTTAAACGACCACTCCCTCCTTGGAACCGTATTTAAAAATAGTGACTAACCCACTCCACAGACTCCTACTTACAAAATTCAGGATGAACTTAATTCATTATTCATTAGGAAATTTTACTGTGTGGTCAAAACCCGAAGATGGACCACCCTGTGGCTGTGATCAATTTTCAGTACAAGACACCCTCCACTTCATATTTTTCTGTGGATACTACAGTGATGAGAGGGTAAAATATCTACTTCCTGTCTTAAAAGCCGTTGGTTTTACCCAAATAAGGCCAGCTTTAATTTTTCTTCAAATGATGGCAGATACCTACACCATGTTTAGTGTTGCATGTTACTTAACAGCTGCATTCAGATCAAGAAAGAAAAGATTACCTAAGAAAGCCTTATTTTAATTCAAACTTGGTTTTTAAAGGAGAATTTTTAACAATTGTAATAACTTTTTAACTCTCATAAATTTTTTGTGAAATGAAATTAACATGTTGAAATTTAGTAATCAGATCAATTGATGTTTTAAATTGTATTTGTATATTGTCCTTTTATGATTTTAACACAAATCGAATAAAGAGTATTTTGACTGACTGATACCAGCAGTAACAATGTCAATGTATGTCATAATCCATGCATGAATGACAATGTTGTTATCAGTAAAAACAATGTTGATGTACCCCATGATCTAGATACACATAACTATGCCTTTATCATTAAAGACAATATCAATGTACGCTATGAAAACTGTGCGCACAATGTGGAAAATGGTGATGAAAATGATACCAGTGACTGCCATATTATTTTTAGGAGTTCCCGTGCACTTGTATCATTGCTTTTGGATTTGCCCTAGATGACCTCCCTACCAATCCTGAGTCAGAGATACATGGTTAGGCAGGTCCTGCGACCCACACCTATCAAATGATAGGTCCTAGGTGGGGTTTCCATTCACCCAAAGACAAATGCACGCCCAGGGAAAACCATGATCAACCTAACAGATAGATAGTTGCAACACAAATAGGTCCACTGAAATTGGCCCCAGTAAAGGTGTTTGGCCAAAGTCTCACATACTCCAAACGTACCATAAAGTTAGATACCACATATAATAGAAACATACAGGCAATCATGACACGACATGCACACCACACATAGTGATCACACGCTCCTCATGCCGGGCATCTGGATACACACCCTGGTCCACACTAGCTCTTCCCAAGCTCAATAGCCATCTGTGTCCTTATCAGATGTCCAAAATCTGTTCAGTTATGACTAAGATGCTTTTAAAGAATGCAGCAAATGCTTTATTGTACCTCACAAGAGGTATATATTGTCAGCCAAAACTCTGTACACCGAGAGACTTTCCTCGCATGCATTCTGTCGAGACTTTCCCAACCGCTGCACTTAATCAACCCAACTTGTTCCTGTGTTGACAAAAGGATCTTGTCTCAGACAGCATGCAAGATGGCCGACTTGTGAGGAGCTCAAAAGGGGAGCTTCAGTGTAGGCATCGCAATACCCTAATAGCCACAGCCACTTCTGGATATTTCAACCAGTGAGCTTCGTGAGTTCTTGCCACAACCACAATC
>NW_028248705.1:0-84431 GCF_964263255.1 Lissotriton vulgaris
AAGGGCCCCTAAGACATCAGAACCCAGTCTGCACACAATAGAACCATCCTGGCCAAAAAGATAAGGACCAGCTTTTATTCAGTTCCTCCAGTAAAGGTACACCAAAGTACTGTATCATGCGTTCACAACGCAGCTGGACATGCAATAGTTCCATCAACATTTGGCCTTCAGGTGGGACATTTGTTGCTGAGCAGCAAAAATAGAACCAAAATACTAACAATTAGGAATAACACAAGTGTTGTGCCTCCAAAAGCACTCGAAAATAAATTGTGTATAAAAGATGGAATTACTATAAAAACTGTCTGGAATTGGCTGACAAGTCCAGAGCCAACAGCTGTAAAAAAGGGCACAACACCTGTGGTGTTGGAAGAATTAAAGACGTGACTTACAAGTTCACAAAAATGTGATTAGAATTGACCAGCAATTGATTTGAAGAGAACTATCTTGCAATTCAAAGGTTTCGTGGGCGAATGGGAGCACCTTGGACTTCTGAAACAATAGTACTTTCAGCCTGCTCAGCTTGTCGAAATTAACATTAAAAGTAGGAATGGATGGCCATAAACTAGCTACCCTAATCTCATGCATGGTGGTAAAAGTATGTTATTACCGCAGGTTACTCTCTGAGAAACAGAAGCCATGTAGGGGACACCTGCTCTCATCCCACAGCCTTGATCATTCAGCATTAAATGACTTCCATTTGAAAGTTATTGAAACTCTGGGCGAATCAAGGAAACTGGTACTCCCTTCAAATAACATGCCATATTGGCCATGGATGCATTACAGAATCTCTGCAATGTCACCTGTTTCCAAGTCATGGAGTGGCAAAGAGAAGTTTTGCATTGGTTTCCACTATAAAAAAAACTCTCTTTACCAACTCACACATCTGTAATTGAAGGGTCTTTCCCACACCTGATGTACACATTCTCCCCTAAAGCTTAATTTCTGTCTACTGGAAAATATTTCAAGCATGATGTAAACTGAAACATAAAGATTGGCAGTGATATAACTCTGTTTATTAGCCATACTAATGATGTTTTGGCAACTTTTCTAATTTTTCTGTGATAAGCCTTCTGCATGCGTCTTTCTGTGCTATTATGTGTTGTTTACATGTCACATTAACAGGCAAAACCAATTCTGTTGAGTTCACATTATTCCAGGGCACGCAGTGCGTCCAACTCAGCTGCATGATAGATCCAAGTTGAATTTGCCCATGTTGTATAAAAGACATGGCATTTTGTATGATGTCAACTGCAGAAGATACAATATTATTCAACGTGTAATACGAGTGGACAATGCATTCATTCCATTATCAACAACAGCCAATGCTTTCTCCAAATTAGCCTGATCTATTTGCCCTAAAAGAGAATGAGAGACAGACACTGTGAGATGGAAAGAGAAACAGTAAGACAGACAGAGGCAGAAAGAGAGGTAAACTGAGAGAGGGAGGGAGGGAGCAGGAGAGAAAGCGTATGTAAAGAAATAGTGAGACAGCCAGGATTAGAGTGAGACAGAAAGGGAGAGGCAGTGTGCGACAGAGTGGCTTCTAGAAAGAGAGATTTAGAGTGAAACTCGGAGAGACAGCTCATCCCCCGGAGTACAGTGGAGACCAGACCTGCTTGTGGCACATATGTCTGTACCTTGGAGTGAGTGCAGATGTGTATTCTCTCCTTTATAGTAGGTTGTAGGCCTGCTGGAGATGTGTTCCTACTCCTTAGTGTGAGTGCAGATGTGAGTTTCTCTATATTTCCACTCCTTGCATTGAATGTAGAGGTGTTGTCTCTACTATAGCTGCAAACACCATTGTCTGTGAAGCTGTAGTGTCATGGATCCCCCAGACGGCCATTCATGGATGGGGAGAGACAGAGAGAGAGAGAGAGAGAGAGAGAGAGAGTGAGAGAGAGACAGAGGGTGAGAGACAAACGGAGGCAGAGTTAGAGAAAAAGGTAGTGAAAAGAGATACTGAGTCAGATAAAAATTGGGGAAGAGCTGCAGTGAGACCACAGGGAGAACAAGACACAGACTGAGAGACATTAAGTGGCAAGGTAATAATTAGAGACAGAGAGAGAGTTATAAAGAGATCCAGTAAGAGATACCTTGGAAATGAGATTGACCATCAAAGGGAGAAAGAGGGAACGAGAGAGAGAGAGAGAGAGTGAGAGAGAGAGTGAGAGTGAGAGTGAGAGTGAGAGTGAGAGAGAGAGAGAGAGAGAGAGAGAGAGAGAGAGATTGAGAGAGAGAGAGAGAGAGAGAGCGAGAGAGAGAGAGAGAGGTATACATCAAGAGAGTAAGAGTGAGGCCCCAAGGTACAAGGAGAGAGAGGGCACAAGATAAATCTCAAGTTGAAAGAAATGACTCAAAGTCATTAAAGATTCAGCCCAAACTCACAACAAAGAACAATTAAGATGTAAACCATGACAACAACCAGTGGAAATAAACTTTCAAGAACAAACAGACCGAACAATACTTTCTTGTGAGACAGTAAAATAAAAATACAACTAGAATTCTTGCGCATCACAAGTGTCTGACAAGAATCTGTCTGTCTTTAACCACAAAACAACCACAAATGTAAAGGAAGAGGAAACCCACTGCAGACTATGCACACTTAGCTACGGCAACAGTTCAACCCACGATGAATGTCAATAATTACCAGGACTGAATACCAGAGTGTACATTACTAACAGATCCTAAGGACTGAGTACCAAGCCCTGAGGAAAGAATACCAAAGTGCACATTACTAGGTACCAGGCACTGAGGACTGAATACCAGAGTGCACATTACTAACAGATCCCGAGGACCGAGTACCAGGCCCTGAGGACGGAATACCAGAGTGCACATTACTAACAGATCCTGAGGACCGAGTACCAGGCCCTGAGGACGGAATACCAGAGTGCACATTACTAACAGATCCCGAGGACCGAGTACCAGGCCCTGAGGACGGAATACCAGAGTGTACATTACTAACAGATCCCGAGGACCGAGTACCAGGCCCTGAGGACGGAATACCAGAGTGTACATTACTAACAGATACCGAGGACCGAGTACCAGGCCCTGAGGACGGAATACCAGAGTGTACATTACTAACAGATACCGAGGACTGAGTACCTGGCCCTGAGGACTGAATATTTATTTTATTTTATTTTATTTTGATGCTTGTAAAGCGCACGGCTACCCCCGACGGGGGTGTCCCGGCGCTACGGACTGAGGCGGCAACAGAGTAGTCAGGCGAAGCGTGGCTATAGGTTGGAAAACAGACATGTTTTCAGTTTGTGTCGGAACACTGGTTCAGATGTGATCAGCCAAAGACACAGTGGGAGGCTGTTCCACAGTTTGGCCGTCACCACAGCGAAGGCTCTGCCCCCTGTCCTAGAACGGCGAAAGTGGGGAGAATAGAGAAGGCGAAGATGATTAGGTCTCAGAGCACGATCAGACTGAACTGGCTTTAGCTTGCGTCTGAGATAAGCCGGGCCAAGGCCATTAAGTGCGCTGAAAGCCAGCACTAAGGATTTAAATTGGATGCGATAAATAACTGGCAGCCAATGACGTTTCTTCAGATGCGGGGTAATTGAGTGGCGATAAGGAAAGTTACAGATCAGCCTTGCAGTGGCATTCTACACCAATTGTAGTCGTTTAATCTGGTATGCCGGAGCTCCAGCATACAGGCTGTTGGAATAGTCTAAGTGTGAGGTGATTAGAGCATGGATGACAGTCCTGCGCGAGTCACGGGGGAGAAAGGGAAGAATTTTCCTAATCATGCGGAGCTTACCAAAGCCAGCCGAGGTGACCTTATTAATTTGTGTCTCACAGGACAGTTTATTGTCAAAATGAAAGCCCAGGTTTCGTGCTGATTTAACTGGAACCGAGGGAGGATTAAGTTCCGATGGCCAGCACAAGATAGGAGGAAGGTTGAAGAATAACACCTCAGTTTTCTTGGTGCTCAGCTTAAGGGTGTTGAGAGTCATCCAGGAGGAGATGTTAATGAGGCAGCGTCTAAAGTTGGCAAAACTGTTGTCAGAGTGATCTCTAAAGGAAAACACCAGCTGAGTCTCATCAGCGTAAGAGATCACTCTGACCCCACAGGATTCAACAACCTCAGCCAGATAAGAAAAGTAAACATTGAAAAAGAGAGGACTTAGTGCAGAGCCCTGTGGTACGCAACAGGTAAGCGGTTTATCCTCCGAAACAAAAGGTCGAAGGTGGACCCGCTGCGTTCTACCCATCAGAAAAGACCTAATTCAGCTAAAGGGGCATCCCGTATCCCAAAGATGGATAGTCTGATGGAGCTGGGATTCGCGTGCAAGCGCCCTGCTCTCATACAAAACCCTTGCTTAAAATCGTATAATCATATTAACACCATTGTTCGTCATTCAAAAAAGTGGTTTTCCCAACACGCGGGTGTCCCCAGGATGCTTGCTTGTTTGTCTTTTCTCGTACTAACGAAGCTTGCACTAAAACCGGCTGCTTCGCTGAAATTCAGTCTGCGCATGCGTCGGTCATACCCATGTGATATGACGCACTCGCATTCTGGAGGGATTCTGTGCTCATGCGCACTGTTGCAAACATGGCCGCTTGTCTCTCACCACGCTCTCTGCTTGCTACTGCTGCTGTAGCCTATCTGTCTTTTCGCACTAAAACAATAATGCTATAGTCATTATAAAATAAGGGTTGGTTAGAATTTTTTCATGGTATACAGTGTGATCATTTTATATATGATTTTAATTTGTTCTCGCTTACTTTTCATGTACCGCGTCTTTGTGGGCTGGGGCATACATGAGCGATGCCATGATGAGGCTCCTCTGAACCCTGTCAGCTGACCAGGGAAAGTCCTAACTGCGCAGAAGCTAAATCTAGCCAGCTGGCTCCTGAAGCACAATGCGCCTGGGAACATCGCTGGGAATACGGAGTCTTACCTTGGAAAAAGCAAAATTGTTGCCACCTATTATGAACTGTGTTGTACTGCTGTATTTCATGCATGGGAACGTGAACCCGGGGGGCGGGTGTGCAAAATTGCATATTAAGTATGAGAAAGCAGAATTCTAGGAGGTGGTAATGACCGCACCACCTCTCTTGACCAATCATAATATGGGAAACTGTCACTTGCAACATTAGTGGGTGGTCTGAGGGTCCCCAAAACAGTATAATTGCCCTAGTTTAGCTTAGGAAAATTGTCCGACTTGTCCGAGTAGCAGACCTGTCACTGACCCTACGAACTCTATAGGTGCTCAATCTGAAGTGCTGCGGAGCACTCTGTCCATACTTTCCACAAACTCCAAAGGGGTGGAAATAATCCTAAGTGCTAGCGAAGCACTTTGCTGGGAAATTCGAAAACCCAATCGGGGTTATTGGCGGATTACTTGCAGAGAGGGGTAACGCTGGCATTGCTTCTAAAGCTGTGGGAATTGGTCGTACCTTGGTGAGCCCAGTCCTGATCCCAAAGCCTGAGGGGTATCCTGTCCCTACTGTCCGTGAGCTGTACCTGCTCGCATTCTGGTATTCCTTCCTGAGGGTCCTTGTCCCCGTCCTTCCAACTGACCCGTGGCCAGGGTTAGTCTTCATTCTGAACTAGGTAAATATTAAACCGTGGGTTTGCGTCCCTATTTTCTCTCTCTCTCTCTCTCTCTCTCTCTGATTTCTTAAATAAAGCACTCTTGCCTGTGATATTGCCCTATCACCGTGAAAGTAACGTATATGCTATTATTTGTTAGAATTGTTCCACTTCTCTCCCTACCTTTAGAGAATTGTCAAACTGTTATGCTTTATTAGTATGTTCCAATTTTTCCCTTTCCTTAGCTGGTTGCAGTGATTCTAGTAAGAATATTTTAGTGCACTTAGGTTAAGTACATGTTCTAGGTCCCATCCTCGTCCTAAGTCTCTAGTATAAAATTGCAGTGACTAGTTTGTTCTAATAATTCTCACCTTAGTCATCCCATGTACTCGAATGGTTTTAGCATTTATCTATAGTTACGTTATTGTTATGATTTTATTAGTTGACGCTTTATTCTGCTTATCACTTATTGCCTTGTCATTGCCCCTTTAAACTTTATATAAAGTTTTGAACTACCCTCAGGTGTCTGTGGTCATTTTACAGAAATTGTGGATAAGTAATGTACTGATTATAAAGAGTATTTGATCTAGACCTGTCTGCTCTTTTCCCTGCTAAGCTCCAGATCTGTCGTAGGAATTGTGCCTGTGGTAAGTCAGGTACATGGTAAGCAGAGGTGAAACCAAACCTTAATTACTCATAGCAGCGTGCAGGAGGTAAAACAAAGTAATCATCACCCGGTTCACCCGAATTATTAGTGGGGTATTGGAAAATTTGCACGCCAGGGCCCAGTGCGTGTAGTGAAATTGGTAACCTTGGTGACCCGGGTGGACTGCGCGCTCTATCAAGTCTATCTAGCAGGATGGCATGCGAGACGGTGTTGAACGCAGCGGATAAGTCGAGAAATACCAACCTGGCGTCCTCGCCTACATCCACTTATTCATGAATAGTCTCAGATACCAATCAAGAAAACACGGGGGGAGGGTCTGTAGGGACAGTTTAATGACCCCGAAATGCTACTGTCCCCAAGAACAGTTACAACAAAAGAGTAGCACGGAGTCAAATAGAACTGATTAGAACTAAGTAAAACCCACCCTGAGTACCTCAACAGAGACTACAAACATGAAAACAACTATGGGAACATTTCGACACTTCAGAAGAAAGATTCCCATCAGTCACCTTACGATTCCGCCCTTCATCATCTGGGAACTTTTAACCTCAGAGACAAAAGTACTCACAGTGGACTGGTCAGTTGTTCAAAACCTAGACACACCTGTAAAGTACTAGAGATGAGGGGGAAAAAAACGAGGTAGTATAGTGACTGAAAGCAGTGCTACAAAAATGAAGTGCAGTGTGCAAAGTGAAATGTGAGTTATAAAATTAGGTAGGGAAGTGAAAAATATATTTATTAAGGGATCACTTCACTCCTAAAATAAAACCATAAGTGCGTAAGTGGTCTAAACAAATATCCACTGATGGAGAAAAAAGGTTGACATGTTTCTGCAGACTGACAAGACCAACTTAGTATCCGGCTGCTTCTTCAGGACCAAAACGCTACTGCTTTAAAGACATATAACAACATATAACTAAAGGAAGAAAATAGATATCACCTGCAATCCAGTGATTCTGTCCTTCTCCTGGCACGACAGCCCAGAGGGACGCCCGGGGTACCGACGGACAGAGCGGTGCCCTGTTTTACCTGCGCTGTATGCCAGGTGAGGTGGGATTTTCTCTCCTGCCCAATTGCCAGGAGAAGGACAGAATCACTGGATTGCAGGTGATATCTATTGTCTGCAGAAACATGTCGGCCTTTTTGCTCCATCAGTGGTTATTTGTTTAGACCACTTACGCACTTATGGTTTTATTTTAGGAGTGAAGTGATCCCTTAATAAATATATTTTTCACTTCCCTACCTAATTTTATAACTCACATTTCACTTTGCACACTGCACTTCATTTTTGTAGCACTGCTTTCAGTCACTATACTACCTCGTTTTTTTCCCCCTCATCTCTAGTACTTTACAGGTGTGTCTAGGTTTTGAACAACTGACCAGTCCACTGTGAGTACTTTTGTCTCTGAGGTTGAAAGTTCCCAGATGATGAAGGGCGGAATCGTATGGTGACTGATGGGAATCTTTCTTCTGAAGAGTCGAAATGTTCCCATAGTTGTTTTCATGTTTGTAGTCTCTGTTGAGGTACTCAGGGTGGGTTTTACTTTGTTCTGATCAGTTCTATTTGACTCCGTGCTACTCTTTTGTTGTAACTAGTCTCAGATACCTCCCGTAGGGCAGTCTCTGTGAAGAAACCGGATCTGAAGCCAGACTGTGAGTCATGGAATAGTAGTCTGGACTCCAGATAATCGGCTAGTTGCTCTTGCACAACTTTCTCAAGTATTTTGGCTTGCTTAGGGAGAAGCGAGATAGGCCGATAATTGCTAAACTCTGAGGGGTCAGCGTCAGCTTTCTTTAGGATGGGGATCAGCATAACCTGCTTCCATGAGGAGGGAAACTGCCCCGAGAGTAGCGATGTATTTTAGATGGGAAATAAGGGGCCCACCAAGAATGGTGCCAAAATGCTAAGCACCCGGGCGGGGGCATGGTCGAGAGGGGACCCGGACTTACATAATCGAAGCCTAGTCAGTGCAGTGTCCATGGACAAGGTTTTGAAAGATACAAACGCCTCCTTAACGGAGACCCGGGGGACTGTCAAAGGTGATGCTGAGGTAGGAGTTAAAGAGGTAGAAATATCAGCAATTTTGTCATTGGTGAAATTGGAAAGACCGTCACAGAGGGTTTGACTAGGCGGCATCGGACACGACAAGGCTGAGGGTTTGGCAAATACCTTCACAATATTAAATACCATTTTGGAAGAGTTCTCAGCTGCATTAATTTTGCTGACAAAATATTCCCTCATAGTGGCACGCTTAAGTTTATGATTTTTTTTAATGCAGTTCTGAGGGTGGCTTTGGTGACGGTATCATACGTTTGTCTTCAATTGCGTTCCAGTTTTTTACAATTACTTTTTTCTATGCGTAGGACCGTAGAAAACCAAGGTGCAGAGGACTTCGTTCTAAATGAAGATATGGGTCTTAATGGGGCAATGGTATCAATGGCAGAGGAAAGGTTGGTGTTAAAGTTAGAAACATCAGTATTCAGATCATTGGATGTCTGTCTAAACGATTTGGCCAACCTAGGTTCAAGGGCATCGCAGGTGACCTTGTGCCATTTTCTGCCCAAGTCTCTGGGTTTACTTGGCATATCTGATAGCTGGGGAATAGTCAACCTGAAATGGATCAGGTAATGGTCAGACCAAGTGAGGGGTATCGGAGAGAAGGTTGTGAGACTGGAATGATTGGAAAATACCAGAGTGTACATTACTAACAGGTCTGGAGGACTGAGTAACAGGCCCTGAGGACTGAATACCACAGTGTGCATTACTAAGTAACAGGCCCTGAGGTTTGAATACCAGAGTTACTAAAAGAGTCAGAATGCTTCTGAGAAAGGAACAGGAATGAACATAATACAAGACGACTCCCTCAAATGTAGGAAGCCGTCTCTTCAGACAGCTTCGGAAGTCCATGGGGGAGTTTGTACCCTGAAGAAAAAGGGTAAGAGTGATAAACCTCACGTAGAAATGTGTTGACATACAGCTCCTTAACATGATGCTCGGGTCAGAACTATTATCCAAGTTGTGGTGTGGGGTGCTTGACACTGCTATGTAACAAGTGTTGACCAAACCAGTGGGTCTGGCTGCTTTATAAATGAAAGTTCTTCTTCAATTATGGCGTTGTATTTGTCTTTGTGCATCTGAGTATCAAGATGAATGTGAGAATAAGTCAATGGTTCAGTGGAAGAGTGTGTGCACGGAGGATGGATGAATGAATGAGTGTGTGAGTGTGTGAGTGAATGCTTGGATAGATAATAGATGAAGTAAGCTGAGATACGTGAGCGCATTGATATTTTGATGAAAAAGTGAGTACATGGATGAATGGGTGATTAAATGAGTACAATGATGGATGTTTGCACATGCTCCTAAATAGATAAATGGGAAGAGAGTGCATTTATCAAGGCAGACTCTTTACACCAATCATGCAGACTGAAGTCTCAGACGACAGCAGTGATAATGGTACACAAATTACAGGAATTACCCACAACACACCAGTGCATGCAAGATGGCGCTCAGCCATCGTGAAAAGATCTTCAGTCACATTTCTGACTGCCTGGTGCTCATGGCCCAGATCTGGAAACTGCAGTTCTGTTATATTCCAATATGTGTGTTTAAGGTCACTTTGTTTTCATCTGTTGTACATTGCAGTTCCATTGGAGCCTGGAGTTAGAATCTGAGACTTCTGGGCAGCAGTTACACTTTGCTCCTGTGCAGGTATGCCTGCTTCCAGTTGTTGTGCTGTTATTCACAATAAATCGTATTCATTATATCTGGATTATATTGGATTCTTTCAAGTTCCTTTAGGTGAACATCTCACTCACTGGCATGGAGCGCACAAGTGAAATAGGGGGGAGGCTGTGATCTCCAAGGACTATGGCCCTGATTCAAGGTTTGGCTGGCAGCTCATTGTCCATCAGACTGGCGGGGGCATTCCATCTGTCATCCTTCTGGACTACCTCCGGCCAAATTTAGATATTACTGTTTCTCTACCTTTTTCACGAATTCCATGATTGCCCCTGCCTCCCCCTTCCACCCCGGATCCTGATCGAAGCCATAAACCCCCTTCGAGTTCCTGGTGACACATCCACACATGTCCACACTGCCTGTCCTGTGCTGGGCTCTCTGCCCATTCCTGATATTCCTGAGGCACCATCACACCTTACACCTGGTCGTTGCTCCATCACTTACGGTCTTAACACCGGATTCCTGGGCCCTGGAGCAGCCTGAATGTTTCCTTGTTTAGTTTGACAGCCTCCTCCAGACTCATCATCACCCCTTGATGAGGGCTTGCTTCCTCTTAACCTCAGCCGACCTTGTGAGTATTTGATTTGACTCCTGCTTCCATTCACCCCGACTCTTTTTTGTCTGCATCTTTTCCACTCAGGTTTCCTCAGTCTTGGGCTCCATTATCCCAAACTCATCTGGCAGGAGGTAAAGTAGCTCAATCAGACGTTCACGCCAAGCCCTTGAGATGGGCGTCTCGTGATGGAAAGGATGAGCGTAGATGGCTCAAACCCGACGCTGATGACCCTACGGCTGCCCCTGACATCCTGATCAAAATATTTTGACCGAGCCTTCACCTGCCAAAATCCAAGTTCTTGGGGCATTTAACTGCTTGAGCAACAATTCTTTAAGGAAACTCTCTCCATCATAAGACACTATACATCTGCACCATGAGAACCCCTCAGTTTCACCTCCATACTCTGTCTGTGATGACCTGCTCTGCGCTTTATTGAGATGGCTTCTGGTACCCATGATAGAATTCAAACCTTGGGTATTCTGATTGATGCAACAAGCTAGCCCCCCCATTGGCGCTGCAAACTGCATCCATTTCTACAATCCACATTGTGGGGTAAACACACTTGTCAATGGCAGACTTCACAGCCAGTTTCCTAAACAATCCCTGGTCCACCCTCCAAGCTCCATACACTGCCCCACACCATCCAATATTCGATTTCTGATCGCGACCTTTACTACCGGGAGTTATTCTGCTGCCTTGAAGAAGGGGGTTGTAGCCAGCAGCCCTTCATTTCGGACCCACCCTCCTAAATAAATATCATCCCTTTGATTATCACCCAGGTAAAACACCTATGGTTTTATTTTGACAGACAGCAGGACTCTTGTACTAATGATAGAAGCATTCACTATACAAAATACACACTCGCAGGAAGTGGATGATTTTAGCACAAAGTAGATGAATAAGATGCGATCCACACGTCACTTCCTTTACCTCGCTTGGGTACCAGATTGTAATGAGGTTGTATTGGTATTCCTCAATGCAGACACATTTCTCCTTCCAGTAAACGTTCACAATGGTCCACAAGGGATGGAGGGCAGTTTAACCTCTATGGCTTGTTATTCTAGTAAATAAATGCCCAGGAGTGTCACGCGCGGCATTCAAAGAACAAATCTACTGCATGATCTTCAAAGGTGGCGACGAGACCACGTGCAGCTTCTAAAAATAACTTTAGTTGTCTGGAAAGAGCTCATGCCACCACAAATCACAGACCACAAAAAACACACCCACACACACACAAATATACAGATGCAGAAAGGGGCGTTAGCTCAGCCTCCTTCACCAGTTGGCTTGTTTGGGTGAGCCCCCTCACCAAAATGGAAGATCTTCATTTAGTGTGATCCCAGTGGTTTAAGCGGTATTCATTTACTATTTAAATATAGTATTCATTTAGTAAGCATGAAGACTAAGTAGTATGCCCACAAGCCGAAATATGCTAATGAGGGAATACTAGTTCTACTCAACTACCCTTCAAATACATAATGAACACTTCAAATGATTGCTTAAAGAAGACTAGTAGTATTCTAGAAGAATAGTATTTGAAGCTTAGTAGTATTCTGTTAGGGTTTATTTGCAGCTCTTGTGCTATTCCAAGAGCAAAATGAAGGCTAGTCTCATTGATTGTGACCACTGTTTGAAGACTAGTGGTATTCTTTGTGAGCAATATCTGAATACTAACTGAATACTACTACGTGGGGGGGGGGTGGAGGCTTGCCACGCAGGGGGGGGGTCACCGCGCAGGGGGGGGGGTCGCCGCGCAGGGAGGGGGGGGTCGCCGCGCAGGGAGGGGGGGTCGCCGCGCAGGGAGGGGGGGTCGTGCAGGGAGGGGGGGTCGCGCAGGGAGGGGGGGTGTCGCGCAGGGAGGGGGGGTGTCGCGCAGGGAGGGGGGGTGTCGCGCAGGGAGGTGGGGTGTCGCGCAGGGAGGGGGGGTGTCGCGCAGGGAGGGGTGGGTGTCACGCAGGGAGGGGTGGGTGTCACGCAGGGAGAGGGGGGGGTGTCACGCAGGGAGGCGGGGGGTGTCACGCAGGGAGGCGGGGGGGTGTCACGCAGGGAGGCGGGGTGTCACGCAGGGAGGGGGGGGTGTCGCGTAGGGAGGGGGGGGGTCAGCATATCACCAGTGTTGGCAAAGGGAGCAACACTACTCCCTCAGGCACTCACAGAGCCTTAAATATTTTTCTAGATTATCTTTTACGCTGTCACGATGACAAATGGGTGCTCCAGGCAGCCTTGCTTTTCCCCTCACGTAGACAGCAGAAGTTCCCCGATTAGTACTCCTGGGAGAAGTGGACGCGAGTCCTTTGGGTAGACTGCAGGAGACAACTGGGAGAGAATGACAGCCTGGGGGAGGGTTTGAAACAGGAGAGCATGAGAGCAGCAAGCGGGAGTGCATGGATAACTGGACAATGCAGTGGTGACAGACCTTGTTGTGTGAAAACTGTAGTTGTGAATAAAGGCATGAGTGACTCCACACCAGTGTAAACATGAACAATCTTTCTGATAGGACCATCATAGTATGCCCAACCGCTGGTATTTTTGTTGCTTTTGTCATTGCATTCAGACATATTACAACATGTAACATTGCACCTACAATATACCAGGACTATTTGCTTTGTCAGTGGTTATTAGTTCCATGAGGTAAATAAGCACCAACTATGGCTGCGTTGTATATAATAATGAAAATGCTTCCATTCGGAAATAAGATTGTGAAAGTACAATAAGGAGACTCTTTGAAGTTACATTAAAGGCAATGGAGGGGGGTAAAAATATACAGGGTTAAGATTTATTTTTCATACCGATGGTGTGGGCAAAAATGGAAAGCCCGATGGGGACTCCACAGCATGTGCTTTTAAGAACTGTCAGAGCTCAGCACCGGCAGAACCTGGTGCTGAGCTCTGACAGTTCTTAAAAGTTCTTATCTTTGGCGTGCAACTCCCTTGCCCTGACTAGAGCGGGTGTACCCAAATGTTCTAATGGGAAACTTACACTGCCTTTAGGTTTTTCAAACAAGCGACTATTGAACTGTGGGACCCATCTAGGTGTGCGTGTGTGGGGGGGCGGGAGGGGGATGCTCTGCATTTCCCTTTTGTGCTAAATCTGATGAAATGTTCCTCAGCTGCTGTGAAGGGGACGCTGTAGAAACAACCAGACGGAGTGTATCCATCCTCTTTAGTGTAAAGCTGGTCCGGTCACATGGCATAATGATGTGAGAAGCAAAGGCGGAGGTGCGCAAAGCAGCTGGGCAGACTGCAAGTAAACTTACAAACTTCCACCCGCTCGCCCCTCCCACTTAGCTGACTCAGGTGGCAAATGGACAGCGTTGCGAGTGCGCGGCAGAACTATGTCCGCGAAAGCAAAGTTGACCCAGCCTGGTCGGCGTCATCGGAACCACCTCCTGGCTAGAAGATGACATGGATTGTAAACACAAACACCAGAGCAGCAACTGCACAGTGTAGTAAATCACCATTCCCCATGGATTTACTGCCTCACACCTCAGCCATCGAATCTCTCCCATCTCTCCTACACCAATTCCCATAGCTGCCAAGGTTTCAGATTGCTACGTATGACATTTCCACAATTTCAGTGTAATTAGGAGTGACATTTCAATGACTATGACTGACACTTTTTTGCGAGCAAAATCAAGCAATGAAGACCTGGGTAACATACAAATACTAGAAATTACACCAGGTTGAGCAACAAGAATCTCCAAGAAGACTTTAAAACTGCAGCAAAACACCTTAAATGAAAGGGCACTGTGCAACCCGACTGTACCAAACAGGATGTGAGAGGCCATACTGACTGCAAAGAGCCTAATTTTCTATAACGCCCCCCTGCCCTAACTCCCTCACACAAAACCAGGATCTCCCAGCACAAACTGTCACAAACAGTGTATCCCCTCTCCCGTACTGGGTGACAGTCACCTGACTCAAATGTCACCTCATTAGGCAGGTTTGTTTACTGTTTATTTATAATTACAGAAGAGACAGACTGGCCTTCGTACTTCTGCTGAACTACCTCTACGGGGTAAAAGGAGTGCAATCGTATGGAGCCAAAGTAAAATACAACTATTGGAAATTACATAAGGGAAGCAGGACCGAAAGCTATTACTTTGAAGTAATATCTTTTAAGTATTTATTTAAACCGAAAATATCATATTTCTTTAAAAAAAATAGTTTAAACAATGATTATTCTAAATATGTTTTGCCGTATGGTCGGTTGCATTTACCTTGTTTTTATCCTGAAAACTTGTCATTTTCTTTTGATTCTGATTCTATTATAAGTTGTGATAGTTTTGTAGTTTACAGACAAGTTGAGAATAGTGACACTGAAATAATGAGTTAGCTTTTGATATGCATGAATGCTGGCACTCAGCAAGCCCCATCACGCTACTACGTGTGATTGATTGTACAGGACCCAGTGCCATCACACAAAGCTGGCCATGTTGCCCCACGAGTACCGGTACTCTCTTTGGTCCAGCTCTCGTACCCAAGAACAAAACATTTAGGAGTGCCACCTGCGAGTAACGCCCATTTAACCGCTTGCATGCTGATGACGGCCCCCAGCCGTCATGCACTACAGTGCTCGTGTGCTGATGACGGCTGGGGGCCGTCATGACCATACCCGCGATCGGAATGTGCCGCACAGGCGCAGAATCGCGGCAGCATGCAAGGGGTTAAAGCGCTGCAAATCCACCTTTTTTATAAATACACACAACCTCCTCGAACCATTTAAACGAAAAATATAAAATTGGCAAGAATAGTTCTAAATTCTAAAAAACACATTTCAGTTACACTTTTTTGTAAAACAGTAAAACCAAAAATTACTAGATTGGTTAGTATCTGAACCTGATTTTTCCTCAGCAGGGGACTTAATGTCACTTTCATTCTGCCCAGTTTTAAAGCATGTTTTAGAAATGAGCACTCAGGATCCAGTATGGAAGAGGGACAGCGGCTGCAGGACAAGGACTTAGCGTAGGAAATAGCTGCTGCTGCTGTTTGTAAGAAGCTCAGTGGCAGTGGCAACCGAAGGCCAGCTCTCACGGGTCCCATGGCTGAAAGACAATAGACAAAGTTAGAGAAGGCTTGCCCAACCCCTTGCCTACCCCCGGCAGCCCCCAGCATCAACATGCACAGGAACACCGATCTGAAGGCAGCTTATCGCGCTGGCACTAAAAAACTAATTTGCAGTCCCACCACCGCTTGGCCGCACTTTAGTTTGCTCCACCATCCGCGATGAAAACCGATGCCTCTTCTTGCGCTGTGGCTGAGTTGACACTTGAGTGGCTGAATTGTAATTGCATTTATATAGCGCTTACTACCCCTGACGAGGCGTCAAAGCGCTTTTTCAGCGAGTAGCACGCTACTCCGGGACCCACAGAGGATTAGTGTTGAATTAGTATAGCGAAACATGCAAGTACATTATAAGTGGTAAATAGGTTAGTCAGTTATTTGGAATGATAGCAGAAGGATAGAGGAGGACAAAGGTTTGTATGTATATAGCTCTTGTTGACGCACGCTATTCAGGAAGCCTATAAAGGATTAGTGGTGAATTAATGTGGTGAAATATGAAGTAATTTCAGTGGTGGATATTAGTCAGTTACTTGGAGTGAGAAGAATAGCAGAGGGATAAAAGGGGAAGAAAGATTTGCATTCATATAGCACTTGTTACCCCTGATGGGTGTTGAAGTGCTTTTCTGGTGAGTAGCACGCCACTCCGCAACCCATAAAGGATTAGTGTGTATTAGTCCGAACGGTTAGGAACGGGGACCGAGCCTTCAGCAAAACCGCCCCAGAAGCATGGAACTCCCTCCCCACACCTTTGAGAGAAGAGCCAGATCACGTCAGATTTCGGAAACTGCTCAAAACCTGCCTCTTTAACCCTTAGTATCCCAACCCTCAAACTCCTCTGAATCTGCTGAATCCAAGGATCTTGTCTGCTCCTAGCGCTCTGAGACCTTCGGGTGAATTACGCGCTTTACAAGTGAAATATATGTAAAAATGTAAATGTAGTGTTGAAAATTAGTATAGTATAAATATGAAGTAATTTGAGTAGTGGAAGTAGGGGTGATGCAATAGCCCCAAAATAAACATGCTGGAATTCAGAAAGTAAGCGAGGAATAAAATGCTTTTACATTTTGTTTTTATCTGGTCACATTTGCTACACTTTCAAAGATGGTCAAATGTCAGGCTTTTTTTTTGGAAAATTGGTACTTGTTCTTTTAACGTGCAGTGTGGAATTTACTTTTCGTTCTCTGAATGTAAAGAGAGGATTTTGTAAGGCAAACGGACAATCTTGCTGGGAAGCAGGGAATGAAAAAAAAGGCTAAATGATGCCAGTTTGTATTTTTAAAAAACAACAATTAAATACCTGTAAATATTGTAGCAAATATTTCAAGCCTTATCAGCAGTTACAAAAAATACAAATGTAACTCTTAGGTGTGACGAAAACTAAGATTTAATAGGATCAAAGGAAAACACACTTTATTGATGATGGGCAAATTATAAATATTTGGTGAAACATGATCTCATCGCATTATAACGTGTGTGCCATTTAGGTTTTATCAGTAAAACTTCGTGTCAGTACAAATATTATTTCAATGGAGAAAGTGCATTTTTTAAATGACAATCCTCACCAACACCATGGCGCTACAATGCTCCACTGGACACACAATACACCCTTACCACGCTCTATGTTGAATGGGTGTGGCTTCTTTACTATACTTGTACATTTTTCACAAACCATATTACTTCAGAGAATAAAGTTGCTATCAGCACCCCTACTCCAAAAATCGTTCTAACGCAACTCTAATAGCACAGAAGACCGCTGTTGTGTAAGGTGGAATATTAGAATGTTCCGACATTATGACATGTTCATGACGCTAAAGAAACAAAGTCATGCATGGGTGAACAAACTTACTCAATGCAACAACTGTTAATGCGGTTGTTTTCATTTTCAACTACGTACGTTAATAACTGATGACTAGAAATACAGCGGCGCCAGAGACTGAAGGAAACTCGCTCTGCCACTTTGAGAGTGATCACAGGACAATGCTCAGCCCAAGTCTGCTTAAAATCTTCACTGTGGTAGGCGGAAAAGGAAGACACCCCACCCACATGCAAATAAATATTCGCAGTCTGCCAAAAATCAACGGGAAGTTGGAAACACTAGTCCACATGAGCAGGAATCAGAGCCATCGCTCCTTGGGTTGATTCATAACATGAAGAAAGTTATTCTAAAACCCGGAAGAGTTGAGACACGTCTCGCAGCGTCGACGAGAGACTCACCTTGAGACACGCCATGATGGTTTCTGGTCAGAGGGAGAAGGAGGAGAGCTGCGTGGAGGAGAGCCTGGTGACAGTGACATTTTACTTGGGGTTATGGTGTCACTCTTGGTGAGCCCCCGCTGGTCTCTGGGCTGGCAACGCACATAATTAGCGGCGCTGCGATTGACAGCAGTGCTGCATGCCACAGCGAGGACTCCCTGACTCGGAGTCACAAATTTGCTAGCATTCGCGACAAGAATTTGCAATTCTATTAAGGACACGGAGGCGAGGATTATGCTTCTCAATCTTTACTAGAAACTCACAGCAGCCAATGAAAATGCTTGCTTTTCATTTCAATAAAACGTTAAACTGCATATCCCATCATGCTTTACACATAACCACGCCCCCATAGTCCATAAGAGGCCTTAGCCTGCCGCCATCTTCCTCTTTCTTGCGGCGAACAGCTCCCACTGAACTGTGTAACTCCAGAACTCTTCCAACGGGAAGAACAAACAACCTCAGGCGAACCATCTTGGCATTCTTCTAGGCTCAGTCACCTTTTTTATCAGAACCTGAAAGAAAGGATAAGAGACCGTAACCACCGTAACCATCTGGGTGGGCAAGCATTTTATAATAACATATACAATGCCGGGTGGGATAATCCTCGCCTCCGTGTCCTTAATAGAATTGCAAATTCTTGCCGCGAATGCTAGCAAATTTGTGATTCTATGTCAGGACCGGAGGCTTCTGATTATGCATGTTTAACGCTTATTGAAAACAACAGAGGTAATATCCCCCACCGGCTTATAATAATACGTTTTGAAGGTCGATTCCGACGACCAATCAGCACACTGCATGATATCATGGATGTTGGAGCCCAACATGAACGATTTCGATGCCATAGCACCCCTGACAGAGTGCGCACCAAACCTGGTGATGTCAATGCCTGCTTCGTCCATCACAAACCGAAGCCATCTGGCAATGGTGGCCGCAGCCACAGCTTTGAACGGCTTTTGTAAGGCTATCAAAAGCTGCGAACAGCCCTGAGGCCTAACTGCCGCTGTACATTCCTCATAAACCTTTAGACATTGAACGACACATAATTTTTCATTCTCCTGAAATGCATTATAAGATACATGTGTAGACAATGTTTTAGTACGCCTAAAAATCTGAAAAGAAACTCCTTCCGGAGTAAATACTCTACCTGTTATGTCCAGTGCTCGCACGTCCGACGATCTCCTGCACGCTGAAAGGCAAAGCAACATGGCCAGCTTGGCTGAAAGCTGTTTTCTGGAAAGGTCCTTGTTAGCAGGCCATTTGTCAAACAGGTCTAAAACTCGCTTAACATCCCACAAACCAGAATACTTAGGTTTAGGGGGATTCTCAACCCTAATACCCTTCAACAACTTGCACACGACCGGGTGCATACTAATCGGTCTCCCATCCAACTGCACATGGCCTGCAGAGATGGCCGACCTGAAGTTGTTGACCGACCTATAGGCTAGGCCCTGTGACGCCTTATCCGTCAGGAAGTTTAGCACATGGGGTAAGCCGGCCCCCACGGGATCCAAATGTCGTTCCACGCACCAACCCACCCAGCCTTTCCAGGCCGAGGAGTACCGCTTCCTCGTGGAAGGAGCCCAGGCTTGCTTGATGAAATCTGCAGCCCTGCTCGAAATCCCTGGCACTTGCCACTGTTGCCTGAAAGCCTCCAGGCCATCAGCCGGAGCCTGCCCTCCATGATCAATGGATGTTTCTCCTGATGAGGGCCCAGCAACAGCATCATCGACTCCGGGAGGAGTCTGGGTAAGTCGCAGCTCCACTGCATCAGCTGGGGGAACCAAGATTGGGACGTCCACCAAGGTGTCACCATGACGACTTCCGCGTTCTGTCTGATTACTTGTGACATCGTCCTTGGGATCAGCAGGAAGGGGGGAAACGCATAATGAACCCCCACTGACCAGTCCTGGAGAAAGGCGTCCGTCGCCTGAGCTAACGGATCCGGTCTCCAACTGAAGAATCGAGGGATCTGGTAGGTCAGCCTCGATGCAAACAAGTCCGTCTCGAACGGACCCCAGATGCTCTCCAGCCACACAAACATCTCCGGGAGCAACTTCCAATCGCTGAAGTCCCGGAGGTACCTCGAGTTCCAGTCCGCCACCTGGTTGGACTGGCCCGGGAGATATTCCGCAATGACCGAAATCTGGTTGCGGAGGCAATAATGCCAAAAGTCCTTGGCTATTTGCACAAGCATGGACGACCTCGTGCCTCCCAATTTGTTGATGTACCTCACTGCCGAAATATTGTCCAGACGCAGGAGGATGCAACAGGATGTCTGCTGTGGGGACAACATTCTCACCGCGAACGACCCCGCCAGTAGTTCCAGACAATTGATATGGAGAGAAAGTTCCTCCGGGGACCATCGTCCTCCCGTGGAGATGTCTCCACAACGCGCGCCCCAGCCCCAACGGCTGGCGTCGGACTCTATTGTGACTTCCGGGAGTGAACCGAAGATCGCTCGACCATTCCAAGCGTCGACGTGTCCCAACCACCATTGCAACTCCGTCCTCACCTCCTGCGTGAGGGGAATGCTGTCCGAATACGAGAGACCCTTCTGCAGGTGTCTGATCTTCAACTGCTGCAGGGCCCTGTAGTGCAGCGGGCCCGGGAAAATCGCTTGGACTGAAGACGCTAGAATTCCTACCATTCTCGCCAACGCTCTCAAGGAGACAGCCTGGCTGCTCAGCAGTTTCCGGATCTCTTTCTTCAGATCCCGGAGTTTGTCCTTCGGAAGGCACAATTGGGCCATCACCGAATTCACCGAGAAACCTAGAAAATCTATAACCTGTGAAGGAACCATGACCGACTTCTTGGTGTTTATAACAAAACCCAGATCCTGTAAGATAGTCGTGGTCAGTTGGAGGTGTCGTAAGAGAGTCTGGCGACACTGGTCCACTATCAGAATGTCGTCGAGGTATATTATGAGACGAATACCTCATTCCCGAAGGTACGCCACTACCGGCTTCATCACCTTGGTGAAGCACCAAGGAGCCGAGGAGAGCCCGAAAGGCAGAACCAAATATTCGTACCATTGAAATTGAAGAAACCTGCGGTGCGGGGGAAAAATCGGAATAGACAGATACGCGTCTTTCAGGTCCAGCCGGACCATCCAATCTCCCCCCTGCAGTAGATCTGTTAAAAGATGGATGCCTTCCATCTTGAAATGGTTGTACGTCAGGAATTGGTTGAAGTCCCTGAGATTTAACACAAGTCTGTTTCCACCCCCTTTTTTCTGGATTACAAATATGTTGCTGCAGAAACCGTGAGGGCAGCGCATACTTGGTGCAATCGCGCGCTTCTGCAGCAAGGCCGCTATCTCCTCGTCTATAAAACTGGCCTCTAGTTGGGAAAAATGGAGAATTGGGGGTACGTTTGCCTGAAAAGGACGTGAGTAAAACTCCAGGTGAAAGCCCTGAACTGTCTGTAAGACCCAAGCGTCCTGCGTAAGGTCCTCCCACCGCCCCAGGCAGTGCTGAGTCCGACCCCCCAGAGGAAGAAGAGAAGTATCTGAAATTCTCACCTGAGCTCTGCTGGTGCTTGAACTTCCCCCGGCCATCTCCGGTTTGATATCTGTTTTTGTTGAACCTCCTACGGGAGGGGTAGAATGTTCCACCTCGTGTTGAGTCAAAGTC
The DNA here is from genome assembly GCF_964263255.1 of Lissotriton vulgaris. Lineage (NCBI taxonomy): Eukaryota > Metazoa > Chordata > Amphibia > Caudata > Salamandridae > Lissotriton > Lissotriton vulgaris. Next base: position 21,453 of record NW_028248705.1, read on the forward strand.
ATTTCTGCCCCTTCCGAAGTCGCCTCTGTGGGGGCCAGGAGGACCTCCTCGGCCTGACAAGCGACCCCCGCCTCGTCCGGCCCTGTGAAAAACACCCTGGCTGAGGGCGCGCTTGATGCCCGACTGGGCCTTGTCCAAAGCTGTAAAGGTACCGACATATTTGGAGACGTCCTTGACGAACTTGTCACCAAAAAGAAGACCTTCTGCAAGGGGTCCCGGTTCCGCGTCAGCGAGCTCCGTAAGATTCGAATCCATCTTCATAAGCAAAGATTTTCTTCTTTATGCAGAGACGGCGCAGTTGGCGTTGCCCAAAAAACATATGGCTCTCTGGGCCCATCCAGCTAGCACGTCCGGATTCATGATGACAGAGGTCTCCTTGGCCACAAAGGCCATTTCTAGGATCTTTGCCAAGGGGCCGATGGCATCCAACATTTTGTCCTGACACCCCTTCCATGCCCTATCAAGGCCCCTCTTCGGGTCCTTGGTGAACTTTTTCAGAAAGGTGAGAAGGTTAGGGTCAATCTCCGGCGTTTCCGCCACCTGATTTGGGATTTCAGGTCTAGGGCACTCTGAGCGCAGACGGTTCCTCACTTCCCTAGGGAAGGATTTACGCAAATTATCGTGAATATAAGCTGTGACCGCTGCAGGCGGCATCCAATCTTGCGATCTGGGATGTACAATTTCCAGTGGATCAAAGGTGAAAGGCGTATCTTCCGGCGCGAGGCTCCTGGGCTGCGCCACCTTTGCTTTCTTTGGAGGGTTGCGATGCTCCGAGGTGTCGGTGTCCGTGTCAGTGTGCGTGCCAGTATCCGTGTCCGTGTCTGTGTCATGGACCCTGCGTTTAGCTGTGGCCTTGGCCCCTGCATAAGAATGGTCCGCCGTGTCCGGCAGGGTAGCTAGAGCCTGCATGTGAGGCCAAGTGGCAGAGTCCCCTGAAGGACCCGAGGTGGATGCATCACCTTTCTTCTTCTGGGGTTTGGTAAAGCCATGTCTTTTGGCAAAACCCTCTAGTTGTCGTCGGATAGGACGAAGGGCTGTGGCCAGTGCCTGATGCACTGTCTGAGGAACAGTAGTTTCCATCGCCCTGTTAACAGAGGACTGGACCGAAGCGTCCAAAGCACTGACCAGGTTGTCCTCCAAGGCAGCCGACTGCCTGTTACCAAATTCCTCCTCCTCATAGTACCCCTCATGAAACTGCTCTTCAGACATTCTGATGCACTGGTAATCCTTTCAAGGTTGAGTTCAGACACACCAGGTACAAGGAGGGTCAGGGGGGGGTCAGCCCACTAAGCACACAAAGTTCTACAATCTTCAACCCCCTCAGCAAAGCTGTAGTCAAAACGGGCCAGAGACCCAGGCCACTGCAATACCTTGAGCGTGTGCGCGCTCTAATTGGCCTTATTTGTATTTTACCACCTCACCAGGCGATCATAAAGGCAGAGGGATCCTTCCTAGCACTCCGACGTGTAAAACGCGATTGAAACACTAAAGCGGGTTCGCGCCGCGACGTGCAGCCCAAGCGCAACTGAATTCTACTAGAAAATAGCCCAATTTCAGCGTGCTATGGGGCGCACGTCGCTGCCGAGAGCCACCCGGCCTGAAGACGCGTCAGCGGCGATTAGGGAAGCCGTCTGCGCATGCGCTAAGCGCGCGAACACTACGGGGAAACACCGGGCTCGGCAGGCTCAGAAAAACAAAACACAGGCGTCCGTCTGCCTCCGGTCAGCGACCGAGCTACCCTCGCGCTTGATAAACGCGCTCTAGCCACATGAGGAATCGAACAAAACGACGGGCACCGAAGCGCACCGCCAAAGCACCGCTACTCCCCCTAAAGAGGTAACAACCTCCGCATGCCCAATATATGACAATGCAAGCAATAACAGCCAATATAAGCCAAATATACAGTATCAATTAACAGTAATTCCACATAAACATATGCAATAGAACACAGAGGGAGTAAACACGGTTGTACTTAGCTCTGTGAGCAGCAAAGAAAGAGGAAGATGGCGGCAGGCTAAGGCCTCTTATGGACTATGGGGGCGTGGTTATGTGTAAAGCATGATGGGATATGCAGTTTAACGTTTTATTGAAATGAAATGCAAGCATTTTCATTGGCTGCTGTGAGCTTCTAGTAAAGATTGAGAAGCATAATCAGAAGCCTCCGGTCCTGACATAGAATTTGAATTCCCCGCCGCTCCTGCCTCAGTGCCACTCAGTGCTCACTTCCTCTTCCTCCGAACGTGAGTGTCATGGCTGTGAGCCAGTAACATCTGCTGCCGAGAGGGCGGCCCGCCCCCTTCGTTATTATTGGCGTGCCGTGTGTTGCTTATGAAAGATAAAGCACATAGACCGCCAGTCGAAAAAGTTCTGTGTGGGCAAAGTCTCCTCGGCTGGGATAGAGGGGAGGCCATGCTTGCCCAGTGCATGGCAACGACAATGCGTTACAACGCATTGCAGGGGTTTACAAACTCTCACCACACTGCTTTGCAATGCAGTTTGCTTTCACGGCTGGTAAATACTTAAACACAAATCATGAAAATGTACAACTGAAATAATCATGTTTAAAGGCCTTCATGTTGAAAATACGTTGTAATTTTTTTATGGAAATCAAAATGTTTTTTAATAGACTGTTCATTTTGAAACCACTGGTAAATCGTTTTACCAAATAATACAGCAAGACGTGATGTCCTTTAAACGAAATGCACATGTGGGTGCGCTAAAATGGCGGATTATTTTGAACTACTTGTACCGGTACATCTATCGGAGCAAAACATTTCTGCTGAGTCTGTAGTGCGTTTCCTTACGTCCCGTCAAGCTACGTGGAAGGCACAAGCACTGCTAAGTTGATGAGAGTCATGGGAAAACTATGCTGGCAGAAATTAAACCCAGGTTATAAGCAGTGCACTGCTGCTCACTTGTCAAAAAGTACTGGCTTTACAGTCCTTTTGCTCGATTCTCCAGCGACCCTGGTTGGGGAAACAATTTTTAAAACATGGTTTCTGCAGACAGGGGTTGAGGGGTCAAGCTTGACATGTTGGCAGGGCTTTAAGTGGGTCGGGTCTGAGCACTGGGTCTCTTATCAGGCTCTTGTGCCCTGGTAAAAACGGTCCGTTTTTCTCGAGCATTGTAGGAGAAAAATTATTTTATAGAGAGTCATGTTCTCTCTGGATTTCTCTTCTCTTTTCGAAACTCCGGTGCAGCAACATTGTTGTGGTGTCACCAGGGCTTTATGTGGAACCTTTTTCAATATACAAGCCACAGTTGCTACTTATTTATCTTATGCCACTAACAACCATTGAAAAAGCCAATAGTCCTGACTTGTTGTAGGTATGTTACTTGTTGTATGATATATCTAGAAGCAATGACAGAAACAGCAGAATACCATTAGGGCAGCACACTATAAGCACACATTTTTAGGGCTCGCCTGGCGTTGCAGCGCAAAGCGCTGCCGCCAGCGAGCCTTATTGTCGTTGTGTTGCCTCCCCAAGTGGTACAGACCGGCGCACGAGCAGATTCCCGTCTGTGAACGCGCTTCCCAGAAACAGTGAACAGCTTGAGCGCGCGTTAATTATAGTTGAGTGCTCCTCTCCGGAAGACATGGTGCGCATGCTCAACTATAATTAACGCGCGCACAAGCTGTTCACTGTTTCTTCTTCTTTTGTGCTGTTCGTGACACGCTTGTTTCTGTGTCTAGGCTGGTGTAAACTGCGATTCCCGGAAGCCGGTAATGAATCGCTCTCCTGCCTTGTCCCGTTAGCTAGAATACTCACCGCCCTTGTGTTACGGGCGCCGGGTTGATGCTGAGGCTCTCAGCCTGGAAGCTACTGCGGTGTGTCCCGGGTTACCCGCTCTGGCCCTACGCCTGCTCCAGCACCTGTAGCCCACCTCGCGGGATGGAGAAGGCTGTGGTGCGCTGTGTGCCTTCGGAGCCCAAGCCGACCCTCTCCTTCACTCTTGACGGCAGTCAGAAGCACATGCAACTGGACCAGTCGGAGCCTCTGGGCCGGGCCCTGGCCCGCATCGCAACCAACGCCGTGAAGGTGGCCCAGAGCAGCAAGGCCAAGAAAAGCAAGCATGGCGGGAAGGCCTCCCCGTCCGCCTCCCCTGCAGAGCCGCCCGTACGCCTCTACTAACAGGAGCAGCAGCTGCCCGACGAGCTGCTGAACGCCGAGGCCTGGCTGGACGGCCTAAGCGTGAGCGCAAAATCCGTTCCGCTCGCGGATTTCGTGGATTTTCGGTAAATTCGCAATCCGCGAATTTACCGAAAATCTGCGAATTCGCGAGCGGCGGATCCGGGTGGCAAAAGTTCAAGCCTTCAAGCTTGAAGTTGTAACTATTTTAGGATGGCGCCGGCAAGCTGCCAGCGCCATCCTAAAATAGTTACTAAGTTAGCTTCAGTTAGCTTCAACAGGAAGCACTAATAGATAAAATAAAGCAGGTGCTCGAGCACCTGCTTTATTTTATCTATTAGTGCTTCCTGATGAAGCTAATTTAGTAAATATTTTAGGATGGCGCTGGCAGCTTGCCGGCGCCATCGTAAAATAGTTACAGGATGATGGATAGACAGCTCACTCAAGGGACCCCTGCGCACATCGGTGCGATTGCATAGTAACACACACATGGCCGCTGGAACTAGTTGAAGCTCAAATTCAGTGACTCATTCATCAGCCCAAAAACAATCGTGAGCGTCGTCGAGGCTGGGCAGGTGTGCCTTCTTCCCAAATCTACCATCGAAAATCAGCTGTGATGCTGGATAGAGGCCTTTGTATCCTTGACTTTTACGAGCGCAATCCTCGTGCTGTTCCTGTGACCAGGAGCTTCTTTCTCTTCATATGCTGCTCTGATCGGTCTCTGACCATCTATACACACAAGAGGCACTTGAACTCGCATAGAAGACCCCTCATTTAAAAAAAGTCCGCAAAATTCGCAAATCCGCAAATTCGCGGATTTTGCGGATCCGCGAATACGCAAATCCGCAAATTCGTGGATCGTGAATCCACGAAATCCGCTCATGCTTAGAGGGCACCATCCTGCACGTGGGGGAGGCCCGATATACGGTGGAGCGCAACCCGCCCTCCTTCCGCCAGGCTCAGCTTCCCCGCCACTTCATGGCCGACTTCCCCATCTGCCCCGCTCTGCACATCGAGTTTGGGCAGCTGGAGGCCTCGCTCTTCCGCTGGTTCAAGGAGGTGCCCGAGGAGCCCGAAGGCTGGGCCCACGTGGGCAGCTAGCGGGTCTACACGCCGACCGCCGCGGACATCGGGCTGCCGCTGAAGCTGCACTGCACCCCGGGCAGCATGGACCCCCCGCAGTACGGTGCCGCCTGAGAGGTGGAGGCCAGCTGCACGGTGGAGGCCGGGCCCGGGGTGTGCGCCTTTGAACAGCGGCACCTGTACATGCAGCGGGTGAGCGCCGAGCCGCTCCTCCGCACAGTCTCCTACAACATCTTGGCGGACACGTACGCGCAGACCGAGCACTCCCGGGTCGTGCTCTACCCCTACTGTGCGCCCTACGCCCTGGACATGGACTACAGACAGACCCTACGCAAGGAGCTCAGTGGCTACAATGCAGACCTGCTCTGCCTGCAGGAGGTGGACTGCCCTGTCTTCACGGACAGTCTCTGCCCAGCCCTGGATGCCTTCGGCTTGCAGGGCCTCTTCAAGCTGAAGGAGAAGCAGATCGAGGGCCTCGCCACCTTCTACCGGCCGGACAAGCTAACCCTGCTCAGCAAGCATGACATCTGCCTCAGCGAGGCTTTGCTGGCGGAGCTCATGCACGCCGAGCTGCTAGAGAAGCTGTCGGACTACGGGCGGCCAAGGAGCAGCTGCTGCAAAAGGCCACTGCCTTACTGGTGAGCGAGGGGTGGGCCTACTGTTGCATCTCTGGGGCTAATCTGCACAGGTCTGCTGTGACCCAACCATACTTGTGTTTCAACTGCATTTGTATACTACTCTTGACGAGGCGTTGGGCATCTTCTTGGTACCAACTAAGCCACGGGCAGCCGGCCTTGGCATTATACGTTGTTGTTTTGAGGTGTTGTCTAGTGACCGATGTGAATAATTGGAGCTTAAGGACTTGTTCTCATCCCTGCGCCACTTGCCTTCTGGCATCATCACAAGTGTTCATATGGCTGTGAACCTGGTTGTGAAACTGGGCAAACAGCATCAGTTCGTGTGCCTTTGGGCATGTGACATAATTATGAAACTTGTTGCTGCCTCCCTTTTGTGATGAACAGTCGTTTGCCCCTCCCCATCCCATGTCAATCCACACACCCATCCCAAGTTTTTTCTGCTTATAAACAAAGGGTGTGCTATATGAATACCAACATGTTTGGCAGTCCAAAATAATATAAGCAACTGATGCAAATAACCAAAGCATGGGAGTCAGTGGACAGCAACCAGTAACCATGGAACAGGAAAGTGATGGGTCAAACTGTTGTGTTGAAATGCCACAATTACTAACCGCTAAATGCAGGGGTTTAAGTGGGCCTGGTCCTGCCGGTGCCCATTACCGGCAGTTCTAAAAAACAGGTGCTGAGACGGGTCCCTATCGGCCTCTCCATATTTACCCTCACCGTCAGGGTGAAAACAAATCTTAACTCTGCAGCAGTACCATCCTTCACTGCCTTTAATGTAACTGGAATAAACACCCAGTGCATATTTAACTCGCTTTCGCAAAAGTCCTGTGTGACAAATGTCATGAGTACATGTGATGCTGCTGTGAGTTTGATTGCCACCCCTATCAGCGTTCCTTATCCCTTTCCCATCCTTGCACCTAAGAAACATGGGGATTTCTAGCAGATGACGCTCTAGCTGATATTCAACACCTGACTAGATATGGCTGCTGTTTGTTATAGGCCATCAGTAAATTGTGTTAAGAATGATGAAAGATTACTCTGCGAGAAAAAGTCCTTCTCTGTCACCTAGTGTCAACGCAATCTAGTCGCCTCGCAAACTTGCATTCAAGTGAAGCAAGCATTTGCAGTGCAATAGGTCTCGCATTAACGCGACTTTGAGCGATTGGCATTGTAAATGACAAAGCCTTTTATGTTTAGGTTTTTAAAACACAAATAAAGCATTGTCAATTACAATGCTAATAGCTTAAAGTCTCACAAATGCGAGACCTATTGCATTGCAAATGCTTGTTAGCTTATGTGTTTTTAAGCCACGCCCTTAATTACATTGGCCAGGCCCCCTTGAGAGACCCCCCAGTTTTTTCATCCCACTTAAAGCCCTGCGTGTTGGGACTACCACACATGCAGGCCCATAACATTCCCGCCTCTCTTCGTGTTAACAGGGAGTCACACTTTCTCGCAAGCTGCGAGGCGCGGCAGGAATAATTCCAGCATGAGTTATTTATTTCCCATAGAAAACCGTCGGATGCAGCAGTGTTTTGCAAGGCTGTATTAAACATGCATGTTCGTTTTATTTCAAAACATATGTAACTTAAAGTAATGTATAACAGGTTATTGAGGTCTGATGACAAATGTACCCAGAGCTGATTATCATGTCACATAACACCCAATTTGACAGCATACAACGAGGAGCATTCAAACTCTAAACTTCAGCTGGATAGTTTTGCATTATCCCCGCCCTAATCCATGCAGCTGTAAGTACAGAGGGACATCCTACTGAAGGGAATTGTCGGTCTGAATAACAACAGAGAATTCAATAACCTCTTGACAAGTCACATACATCCCCTTTCCTGCAGCTGGAAATCCTGCCTTGGGACATCCGACAGCAGGGATGGAAAGGTATATGACTGCACTCGAACACTACCCTGTACTACCCCCCAGCACTACCTTAAACCCTAAAACACTACCCTACACTACACAAATACCACAGTACCCTAAACCCTAAAACACTACCCCCAGCACGACTCTCCCCTGACCCCCAGTCCGCTCCCTACACTCAAACAGTACCCTGCATGACCCCCCAGCAGTACCCTAGACCCTATAACACTACACTGCACTACACTAAACAAAAACAGCAACACTACCCTAAAACACTACCCCCAGCACGACCCTCCCCTGACCCCAGTCCGGTCCCATACTTAAACACTTTCCTGCACGACCCCCCAGCACTACCATAAACCCTAAAACACTACCCTACACAAATATCACAACACTACCCTACGCCCTAAAACACTATCCCCAGCACGACCCCCCCCGAACTCCAGTCCTGTCCCCACACTTACACACTACCCTGCACAACCCCCCAGCACTACCCTAAACCCTAAAACACTACCCTACACTACACAAACACCACAACACTACCCTAAAACTCTACCACCAGCACAACCCTCCACAGACCTCCAGTCCGGTCCCCACATTCAAACACTACCCTGCACGACCCTCGAGCACTACCCTAAAACCTAAAACACTACCCTACACTACACAAACACCACAACCCTACCCTAAATGCTAAAACACTAACCCCAGTACGGCCCTCCCCAACCCCCAGTCCAGTCCCTACACTCAATCACTACCCTGCACGATACCCCAGCACTACCCTAAAACAATACCCTACACTACACAAACACCACAATAGTATAATACATAAGGCATAAAAATAGTATAATAAATATGGCACCAATCTACCATTCAGCATGCAGCTTGACTAGAATGTTAATAGTAGTCTGGATAAAGTCCAGTAGTATTCAAATTGTTTGTATTCACTGAATGTTCTGCATTGTAAATGAAGACTATGCGATTACAAATAAGTATGTGCTTAGTATTCTGTTAGTATTCAAGAAGTACCACTCACATTTCAGTAGTCTTCATGCACTAGCCTTCCCAAAAAGAACACTATTGAATACTAAAATTGGCATAAAATAGTCTTCGAATGCTATAAAAAGACAGGTTAACCACTAAATGTAGTATTCAACTTCGGTAAGGGCCCCTTCAGGCATTCGCTTCTTCAGCTGTCCATCACATTTCGGATGAGCCAATGACATTCCATAGATATCTCCCAGGGACAGTTTAGTTTATTGATCTAAGCATAAAGTGGTGTTTTGCAGGGAGCACATCTAAACAACCTGCGCTCCTGCACACGGGCTCCTAGCTTCCCAGGACGCTGCGGCCACTTACCACCTCATACCCCAGCAGAGCGAGGCCTGGGGAACAGGGGTAAAACGCATCTACTGCTACACCTGCCACGACAGCCTTCACTACACCCCCTGAAAGAGAGGCATCCAGGCCTGGTCCACCTGGGGTTGCCTGGGGTGACTGCTGGGGGTTATAGGGGGCAAGGGGCAGGAAAGGAGAGAGGCCCTTCTGCACGCTGACCCTGGCCTCCTGTTCCCGGTGCATTTCAGCCGCATTTCAATATTTTGACCCGACCTGTTCCAGGTCACAGGCGACGAGGCTAGTCGCGAGGCCGGCAGTGGACTGCCGCAGGCACCGCAGGAGGTGAGAGCGGGTACTCTGACGGGGTGTCTTGCACCGTGCAACCAGTAAGGGAATTGCGGATTTGCGAGACAGCTGTGGCTTGGAGTCCACAGTGCAAGCTCAGCTTCAGCATCCGTGGAAGCGGCCCAGCAGGGACTGGGTGTGGCTTGCGGTGTCAGGGGCCAGTGCACTCCTGGGGCAGATTTACAAGAATTGGCGCATCTCTGCATATTTGCAGAGATACGCCAGTTCATTTGCATGATGTAAAAATAGCCGTGCACCGCCATGGATGCGCCGCATTTATAATGCAGCACACCGTGGTGCAAAGACAGACAGATGCGTGACGCATCTTGTGTCGGAAAGGCAACACATTGCTGGAGTTGTGTCGTAAGCACAACGCAACTCCAGCAAGGGTCAGGAATACCTATTCTGACCATGCTAGGTCACTCGTTACGCCTGGTTCAAGCAGGCGCAAGGTTTTGACGCAGTGTCATCGTAGATGTCACTTTTACGAGGATTCCTTGCAACGGAACGCCCACCCTGCATACATGATACCTGACGCAGGTATAGTGTAGCGCAGAGCTTTACAATGTGGTGCATCTCCCTAGTTGCATCATGTTGTAAATATGTTGCATGGTGGTGCATTGTTTATGATGCTGCTGCGTCACAGAAATGACCAACGGCGATGTAAAGTTGCGCAAAGGTGTTGTAAATCTGCTCCCCGGTTCACCTTGGTTTAGTTCCTGCTACTGATCTGCGATCGAAGAGGCGGTCTTCAGCAGGGTGACCCTCAAAGTCTTTATCACCCCCCTGCCCCCGCCTGAGGAGCTAGGGGATTTTGTCCTGCAGAGATCGAGAGGCCTGCGAGGCCTGTGAATCTAAGAACATGACAGCTTCACGGGGGAGCCCGCTTGCCTGCCTGCCTACCTCCCGGCTAATTGGGACTGAGACAGAGTTCTTCCAGGAGCATTTTGGTCTGGCAAGGAGCTCCAGGAGCAGCGACTCAACCAGCTAACCTGGGAGTGCTATTCTTGCAACTAGTAATTGTGCATAAATTGTACAGAAAACCCTCAGTGTATTTCCTACAAAAAGAGCAAACAGTAAACTATTACATACTATTTGCTTTTCTTACTTGCCTGTCCTCTGCTGGTTTCATCTTTTGAGAGGAGAACATGTGTGAAACATGAGCTGAACTCAAGGCAAGAAAGGCAAAGGCAGATCAATTATGCCGGATACCTGACCACCTGGAGGCCACTTCTAAGCATCCAGACACATTGATCATTGATGCCACAGGAAACGCAGTTTGTGAGATCTCAGGATCACTACAGCACGAAGTCATAAACATGGGAAGCCAAGAGCTGGGCGTGACCCAGTCACTGGATATGGTCAAGTACAATAATGCAAACGTTGACTATCCCAATGTTGGGAGTAAGTGCACCTCAATAGCTCTCTTGGAACCGACACACGTCTGGTTTAAAACCCCACAGTTTCTACGCCCATCACCACCAGGAGCCCTGTTCTAATAAACACTATAACACACTATTTTACCCACAATTATGGTAACTCGTCAGCTTCATTATATCAGGACCGCTGTGCCCACCAATCTGAGCTCGCTCTGGCTCTCTACGACATCGAAAGTATCAGGGCTAGAAGGTTCCTCTGGCTTGTGCATGTCACATCATCTCCGGTGTCAATAATGGCAACTACAGATTATTTCATCAAAACCTTGCCTGAAATTTTATTGTAACACAGAGCTGACCTTGACCAAACAGCACCTAGATCTGGGAGAACCTGAAAGTCATGGTAGCATCCTTGGGGTCGCCTGTTTCACCACCAGTTGCAGGACCGTACTCTGATACAGAAAACCTATCAAGATACTGCAAACGAGAACTAATCATGGAATCTCCCAGACAGATCACATCTTGTTTGACATCAGAAGCTAAAAATGATTCGACTGTGGTGTTCTGTGTTTGGACTCCCCCTTTTTATGCAGTTGGATCTGGAAGCGGGAGGACAGGGTCTTAATTGGAAAGTTGCATTCTTGATGAGTTTGATCTATCCAATAAAGGACCACGCATTGACCAAAGCTATGATCTTGCCGCCTCACTCATAGATCGAAATCCAAAAGACCCAACATTGGATCCACTGGTACTGATGATCATGAAGGTTATGCACAAAATCTTGGATACAACCGCCGATGAGATTACACTCCAGTCAGTTTCAATTTATAAACTTTATTCAATTGTTTAAAAAAACATCATAAAAGTATACAGTTAAAACATTACACATTCATGAATACTTTCAGGAAGAAAATACAGCCCCGGGAAGGGGGGGTACAAATGAAATTATTCGGCAAGAAAAATTTGGCATAAAATGTAGGAATTATTGTACATAAAATTATGGGAAAACCATACTTAGTCTTACTGAGATTGATTTCAAAATAAAAGTAGCAGTAAAGAAACATAAATCTGGGCTCGCAAGTGAGAATAATAGCCTCATTGCATTCCCTGTAGTATACGTAGAATATTTCAAAAACATAGGTTTAAGATAGCAAATACGCTGGGCTTTATACAAAGGACAGAGTAGAAGAAAGTGCGGTGTGCTTTGCTTAGTTAAACCATCACACGGACAAGGGATAACCAAGTGACATTTCATTGTGGGGAAGGCAACCAGGTTATGTACTATGCCTAATCTCAATCTTGAAAGTACAAATTGATGGGACTGTCTATGGATAACATTAAGGTACATAGGTATACCAGGTCTGTCTTCTTTCAAAGAATAATGGAAAACATGAGTAGAATACTCTTTGGTTGCATTTTTCCGCTGATCGGATTTGACCCTCAAATATTCATTTTTGATTTCCTGTTTGGTCAAGGAGTTCAAACAAATAGGGTCATTACGCACATCCATATCAAACAGATCCTTAACAGTAGAAATCACATATTTTAACCAAGGAATTTTTGAAACTTTTTCCAGAAGTAGACAGTCCTTAATAATGTCTTTGGTAAAGGCAGTTTCCATCTTGGTGAAAATGGATTTCCAGACCAACAGTGGCCTTAGTCCTGTTAGATCCGATAAGTAGTCCAGATCTTGTTCCATGTGTGTTAAAACAGTGGATGCCGAAGATGGAAGGCAGAGCAACCGTTTGAGGAACATGTTTTCCACAATTTGCAGGGCCCTTACATTGCAATGTCCCCACACCCCTGAACCGTACAACGCTACTGATATACATCTGTGCTTGTAAATATTCAGCATATCTACAATACGACGGCTTCCCACTTTAGAAGCAAAGCGAAAGACGTCTAGGGATGCTTTCCCCATTCTAGCTTTAACATTTGTCTGCTCTGGTGCCCAGGAACCTCTGTTATTAAAAGTAACGCCCAGATAGCAGAAATTGGCAACAGTCTCAATATGGTTTTCATTAAAACAAAAGGGTTTAAGAAGTTTTGACTTTTTGCCACAGACCAGAACAAAGGTTTTGGAGTTATTGATTTTTAATTTCTTCCTTTGAATAAAATCATAAAACCCATTCATCAATTTTTGAAGGCCTATAGGGGTCCTGGAAAGTAAAACAGTGTCATCGGCATAAAGTAATACCGGTATGGGGAGACCTCCTACTTGGGGAGCATCGGCTTGGATTTGCTTTAAATCTTGCTCAACTGAATTAATAAAGAGCGAGAAAAGCAACGGGGCCAGAACACATCCCTGTCGGATGCCAGATCTTACCTTGATCTTACGTGTACACTCCCCCGCTGGGCCATAACGGATTTGGGCCGATAGGTTGGAGTAAAGTCTGGCTAAAAAGTGTATAATGTCGGGGGGGGGGGCCCCCATGCCCAATAAGGTTGACCATAACAAGGCATGGTCAACCAAATCGAAGGCACTAGAAAGATCCGCAAAACACAGGTATAGTGATCCCGGTTTGGCCTTGGTATATTTACCAATTAAAAGGTTCAGATTAATACATTGTTCAATAGTACAAAGGCCCTTTCTAAAGCCATATTGGGATGGGGCGAGGATATGATTATCTGAGGCCCAGTCTTCCAATCGAGTTAACAAGACCCTACTCAGGATTTTTAATGAGGAATCCAGAAGGGAGATAGGGCGGTAGTTCTTAGCCTCTCCTCTATCCCCCTTCTTTTAGATTGGAATTATAATGGATTCACCCCAGCTTGAGGGAGTCCTGTTGTCCACAGCGGCATTAAATGCTATGGTTAATAATGGACTCCAAAGGGCCAGATCATGTTTATAAAGATCAATTGGCACCCCATCTGGGCCAGGTGCCTTTCCCCCTTTACTATTCTTTATAGCCATATCCACCTCATTGATCGTTATTCTCGGGGTTTCAACTGGGGTGATAAGATTGTTACAGGAATTTTCATTAGGCTCTCCAGTTGGATCAAAAATCCCTGTGAAGTGTAACACCCAGCTGTCTTCGCTTACTTGGGCAGTAAGGACTGGAAATTCTTCCTTTTGAAGGAATGGGCTGTTGATAGTGGTCCAGAACAGCTTGCTGTCCCGGAGGGCTGCAGCTTTATTCAGATCTTCCCAGGCCAGTTCTCTTAGTTCTTGTTTCCTGAGTTTCAATAAGTTTTTATAATTAGCCCTCAAGAGTATAACTGCTTTTCTATCTCTGGGATTAATGGAAAGAGCAAGCTTAAGGGCTTTTAACGCCCTAGTGCACGCCTGATTAAACCAACCCACTGTTTCCCGTTTAATTGGGGCCTTCTTGGTGGTGAGGGTTTGCTTGATTATGGTGCCCAATTTCTCGAAGTTATTTACGGAATATTCAGGTGGGACATCGGTTTCAAGACAGCAAAGTATCACATTTAGGCCAGCTTTCACAACACTACGGTGTAATTTCTCGGATTTTTCCCCGCACCACTTAATGCGTATCCCATTTGGCCTGCATGGGATAATGTCATCAACAACCCTACCAGAAAATACCTTCCTAGTAATCTCACATAAGATGGACATAGTTAGTGCATTGTGATCACTCAGTCCAAGGTCCAGGATATGCGGGACCGTACAATGCGGAACTATCCGGGTGGAGATGAGCAAAAAATCAATAATAGAAACAGTATTTCTCCCCTTAAAAGTAGGGGCCAAATTACCCTAGTTGTCAGGGGCATGTTGATGGATGGACACATCATAACATCAGGTTGTTAAGGGAAGTACCATAGGGGGAGTGTAGAAAATGTAATAAATACTCCCCGTTATCCCCATCATATCCACATGCAGTTGTAAAAGAGAAAGGACAAGTCTTGATGTTAAAGTCTCCCCCCCCCAAATAATATCATAGGATATGGCAGCTTTACAGAGAATTGAATCTATAACAGTTTCAAGTTCATCCACAACAGTGGTACTGGAAGGGTCAAAGGTGTTATTATAGTGGTTGATCAATAAAATGTTTCTATCCCTGCTAACGATTATTTCCAGTATCTGCGAGTGGGACCCCACTAAATAGCTTTCTCTAACATGGATAGGGAGGTGTACAGATAGTAGAATCAATAATCCACCTTTAGCCCTCCCCATAACAGACTCAACAGCATTACTATTGTAGGAAACAAAACCATCATAGTGGATATCTTCCACTGACCACGTTTCTTGCAGGCACAAAATGTCAAAGTCCCTGATATGCTCCCTCCAACCCAGGGCTGAAACTATTTGCCGCCACCCTGCGATATTCCAGCTCGCCATTAGATATCCTTTTGGCCTAGGGGCCTGTACAGTATCGTTGGAGATAGCTGTGATGGAAAAGGTTATATTGCCCCCATTGGTGGGAGCCCGTACCAAATCAGTGGGGATAACTGTGATGGAAGAAGTTGCAGGGTCCACATCGGTGGGGGTTTGTACCATATCATTGGTGGTAGCTACCGTGGGAGTTTGTACCATATCAATGGGGGTATCTACGGTGGAAGGAGTTACATGACCCACATCGGAAAGAACCATCACATGGGGTACAGGAAGGCCTGCCTTCAGGACAATAGGTGGAATAGATGTCGGGTTGGGAGCGCTTTCCATGCATTGGGTCGTTGGTTTAACAGTAGATGGAACTTCAATGTTTACTGGGGCAGGAGTCGGCTGTGGGGGAGAGGAACCAGGGTGTAGTCAGTCAACTCCCTCCAGGCCTTCTAGGCAACCATAGCGGTTATAATCCATAAAGGCGTGGAATTGGGGTGCGTATTGGGGTTGTCTAGGTGGTCTGGTATCGTAAGGTCGCTGCCTGCCCCTACGTTCCACGACAGTCCAGTCCCCTCTTCTCGATTGGTGGTGATTGTTGGTTGGTGGGAAGAAGTGGGAA
The DNA here is from genome assembly GCF_964263255.1 of Lissotriton vulgaris. NCBI lineage: Eukaryota > Metazoa > Chordata > Amphibia > Caudata > Salamandridae > Lissotriton > Lissotriton vulgaris. Next base: position 37,145 of record NW_028248705.1, read on the forward strand.
ACTGGAAGGGTCTGGATGGTGGAGTCGAAGGATCTGTTGAAGCCTGCACATATATGGGATACCGTACGGGGATCTCTAAAGCTAACGGTTATGCAGTCTCCATCGATATTTTTTGGAGTCCTACCTATCCAGGGAACCCTCCTGACCATGATGATTTCATTATGTAAATGGGTCGGGAGGGGTCTATTCCAATTAAGCCATTTGATTATCTTGCTTTTTAAGGAACTGAAAGTTTCTGCCTCCCCTTTTTCTAATGGAGGTACTCCAGCTAGGACGACTGTGAACCGGTTAGCCTCTGGTGGAAGATCAGGCCGTCTAGGTCTAGGAGTATTGTATACCTTGGCCGGGGATCCCTGATTTGCCCTATCCATGTGAGCTGGGGGATTAGATTGACTGGGTAGATGACTCGCCACATGCTCAGCCATAGTATTGCTAGGCAGGGAGAGGGTCGGTATACTATTATTGGATGGGGGAATGGTAGGTTGGTTCGGATTTGAAGGTAGAGGGACCAGAGGTGGTGGGACAGTGGGCGGGGTGGTTTTGCTTTGGGAATTACTAAGTGGCTAGAATAGAGGCAGTGGTTTTCTCTATGTTGGATATTCTAGAATTTAACCTATCCAGTTTTGCCTCTAGTGGTGAAATAATTGATTTGAGTAAAGCCACAGCCCACTCCATAGATACCTCACTACCCGGGGGGGTAACATCATGGGGGTTGGTAATCAGAGGTAGCTCGCCCGCACTTTAGCTGATTTTACAGGCCTTCCCATTTTAGTTTCTTTTTTATTATACACTCTTTTCCGTTTCTTAATTGCGCCTTCTCTCTCCCCTTGACTCTTAGTTTGGATAATGCTCTCTTCAGGATGGGACAAAAGAGAAACATTACCGCTTTCGGGGACATAGTTAATGTCTGTGACAGTCTCAATTGTGGTAGCCAAAGTGCCAGGGTCTTCTCTTGGCGGGGGTGTTACCTCCAAGATAGCAGATTGATCACTATTTCTGCTGGGTGTTTTGGCATTGGCAAGAGGCCCTATGGAAGAACGTTTAAGGGAAATAAGTTCAGTTGATAGACGTTTTTCCAGGATGACAATCTCCTTGTCTATGATATTATTAGCCCTTATGAGAAATTTCTCCATACCTCCTGCGGTTGAGAGACTTCCAGTTAGAGATGATTTAATCCTGGTTTCTCTTCCAGCCATGGCCCCCGATATAAAGGGACCTACCCAGGTTAGAGGGATAGTCCGGTCCGGTCACTCCTGGTCACGAACGGGCACAAACGGGCCCGCTCTTGGCCCGGTCTTCGCCCGCTTCTCCGTCCGGGCGCGTCCCGCGTTCGCGTTCAGGGTGGGATTAAAATAGAGGAGGAGAAGAGGGGGCGGGAAGAGGAACCAGGTGCGCGCGGTGGACGGCGCAAGCACTGCTGGACCTCGCAGTCCTGCTCCCCTCTGCAGGCGCCGTCTGTGACACTCCCCCAGGCGAGGTGACCGAGCCGAAACGCTCCCAGGTCACAAAGATGATCTGTTAGGGGTCTCCGCTGTTGATACTGCCCCCAGTGTGTCCACAAGCACAATCCAAAAATTGCACGCTTCACGAGCGGCTCCCGCGCCAGCGGGGGCCGCGAGGAGTTTTGTAGCGTCCAGGAAGGTCAGAGGGGGGAGGGGGAGGGAAGAGGAACCAGGTGCGCGCGGTGGACGGAGCAAGCACTGCTGGACTTCGCAGTCCCGCTCCCCTCTGCAGGCGCCGTCTGTGACACTCCCCCAGGCGAGGTGACCGAGCCGAAACGCTCCCAGGTCACAAAGATGATCTGTTAGGGGTCTCCGCTGTTGATACTGCCCCCAGTGTGTCCACAAGCACAATCCATAAATTGCACGCTTCACGAGCGGCACCCCAGTCATCAAAACTTGATGCTGAACTAGAATTTACAAAGCAATTTACAACCTCGATAGTGACAATTGATTGCAACGTGGATTCAGTCGAAGAAGTAGTACATGAAAACGTAAGGTCAAACCCTAATCGACAAATATTAGAGAACCTAAATGGCAATCCCTTTTTAGAAAAACCGCTGGAAGTTCCAAAGGTAAAAAATTATGTTATAGAAGACTGTAGGCAAAATATGTCAAGCAAATCAATTATTGGCCATATTATTATGAGCATCCATGGCAGCATAGCCCCGGTAATTTGTCCGACCCAGTAAATGACCTTCTGCGGACGGGAAACTCCATTGAAGACATAGGAAACCCCCACTTCTCTAAAATTGAGTCAAAACCTGCTATCATAAAAATTCAACAAAGGAAACTGAAAAACGTCAAAGCAAAGTTTAGAAAATAAATTTAGTCCGTTTTCCAACTCATTGCCCGCAGCACAATCTCCCAAAAACTATTATTCAATCGACCAAAGAGTCTACCTTTGCAGAAGTAGGAAAAGTCTCAAAGCAGTCACTCAACATAATCTGTACAAATGGACTCTTTTATGAATCATAATCCAGGACTGGTATGTGCCAAATCATTTACCCTTCACTCTCATACAAATCGCGTTGCGATTGGGCACAGGCCAAATTCTCTTTCTAAGCTGTAAGTTAAAAATGAAGAAAGTATACCCTCTGCTAAGCCTATAAACTCTCACCTGGCACTGAGATTGAAAATAATGGATCCAATTGAAATCTAATTAATCAAGCAATTCAACAATGTCAAATTCAATCAGCAATTGGGGAAATGGAAACCAAAAATGTTTTCCTTCCCCGATTCAGATCAGTAAATTACATTCAAGGTTACATAATGTAGGAATCTGGTTGCATCATACAGCTAGCCAAGTACCAGTAGAAGTAAGAAAATCCATGATAAATTTCCAGGTGACCCAATTATCCAGACAATCGGCTTGCCCATGAATGACCCTGTTCACCTCCAGGCAAAAAGAACAATGCATGGCAGAGATCTGCTTCTAGCAATGAATAGTTGGGCTACGGGTTTGGACACGGTCAAACTAACCCTTTCCCTAACTGTAATCAAGGCAGCATGAAGGCCTCAAAAGAGCCCTCGTTGATCATATTCAGTATCACGCGGGAAACACAACATTCTCAATAGAGGTAATATATTGTATCTCATGAATATGTTGCTAGGTTTAGAAAACATAAAATCGAATGAGCTCAAATTGTAAGCTTTGTTCGATCTAGTAAGAACAGGGATAAGGAATCTACATACGCAGCATGGTCGAGCATACACGTGACTAAGTAGATCCTTACTCAGTGAACCAGCTGAAAGCATGGAGTATACAATAAGTGGTTTACTAACAAGCACTGTTTGCTGCCGGACCGTCACTTTTTGTGACATTCCCGTGGCACACAGGGCTTAGCCATATCCACACGGCCATTTAAAGCCACCCTGCGTGGGTTTTTATGGCCTTGCAGATCTGGAGTGAGGCAAAGTAGCTCAAGTTGCTGCCTTGCCGTACTCTGCATCAAAGAGGCGTTCCATGGGTGTTGACCCTCGCCAGATTTACAATAGCAAATACATCAATAAATACAATATCTCGTAAACTTGGGGCAGCGCCAAAAGCTTGTGCCTCCCTAGAGCAGAGGGAACGAGGAGAGATGTTTACATTTATCCTCCTTTCAGCACACACAGAACGAGGAAAACACCTCTTGTGACTGTTTTTGTGCAGGAAGGTGTCCCTTGCAGCGCTGTCCTGCGCCAATTCTTTGAAAATATGCCCCTTAGAGTCTCTGACAAATGAATCCTAGCTGCGTATCTTTCTAGAGCAATTACGACCAAATTCATTAGTAAACTGACGAAAGTTTAATGGAAGTATTAATCCTACTCTGTGCGGGCAACTAATGCAAAAGCGGTCCACACTGATAATCAACGAGAATATACAGACCCTGGAGCTAAGGAACCAGCAGGCGTCACCAAAGATGCTAAATGTATATTTCCCCCCAGGAGGGTGGGTCCATGTTCAATTAGATGTGCGGTTATTCAAAGAACAAGTAAACAACGAGGACTGGCCCACTGTGTTGGAGTGATGGAATCTTGTTAGTATCCCATGTCACCTGTAAATGTAGCTGTGTCAGCTGGGCACAAGCAGTCTTTGTTTAAAAACCCCTCACACACCAACCTGGTTGGTGTCATGCTTCATCTTCGGGGTCCAACCAGGCAGCCGAGTGCCGCCTGGTTGTGCTTCAATGCCTGACTACAGCGGAGCGGGTGTCGTGCAATAGTGTGAAGTGGATGAAGGTGAATGTTAAAATGCACCTCTGGGAATCCTTGCCTGATAATTTATTCGTGGTGCCCGAGATTGTCAATTAAAAACTATGTGCTGCAACTAATAGTAAAAAAATTATGATTACTTAGTTGACTTGATAACGGTCTACATGTTTCAGTCCCTGTAGAGACTGGGCGGGACTTTCTTCAGGACCAGGGTGAGTGAGCGGCAAAAGGAAAGGCATGTGTTTTTAATCTCCTACACACGCGCTAAGGTGTGTGGAAAAAAGGTGGTGGAAGGCGCGCCTGTGGGTTACAGGAACCTTCTGGCGAGGGAAAAAATCATCGCTACTTAAAAAGGTCCAGAGAATGGGGGCACAGGGGGGGAGTCACTCCTGTCAATATTTGTGTATGAAGAATGCTCCGCTTTGATCCTATTCAGTATTACTCCGTGTTGCGTGTACCTCGGCAGTATGGGCGCGCTAAGGCCCACCCTAAACAGAGGACGTAAAAGTTAAAATAGAGATAATGGTGTAAAAATAAGTGCAAGAAAACAAACCACAAGTTGTGGGAATTACCTCAGTTATGAGGAACCTGTGTAGTTTGTAGTTTAAAAGATCCACGCCCCATAGGTCTCGGGAGGGGGTGGAGGCAACAATGGCACACCGCCCGAAACGCCTGGCACCCGCTCGGCACCTAGCTTCTCCTGCAACCGGACCTCGTGGATCTTTTAAACTACAAACTACATAGGTTCCTCATTCGGCTTCTCCTGGTGGGGACTTATTTTTACACCATTATCTCTATTTTAACTTAGGTATAATGTGGCGCAGGGCTGTACAACATGACACACCTTCTTAGATGCTTCATGTTGTAAAAGGGCTGCAATGTGGCCCATTGTTTACGCCGCCGCAGTGTCACAAAAAGTGACACACCGGCGGTGCAAAAGTGTCACAAGGGGCTTGTAAATCAGCCTCTAACAGCTGGACATAAGCTCGCAAACTTGGTTTAATCACTTTGTCACTCTCTATTGGAACTCAGGAGCATCACCCCCATTAACATCCAACGGTCCAGTTACACAAAATAAGGTCCTCTTAAAAATCAACATTTCTTTGAATTTACCAAAGCAATTCAATCAAAGCTTCAGAAATTTTGCTATAAAGGTAAATATGAGTGTAAATATGAGTGTGAACAGGACACTAGTGCATCAAAGCACAGACCGCCCAAGAACCATGGCTGACACCAAGCTCCTGCATCCTCTCCGTTGATCCATCAGGTGTTACTTTACATCACCAAAATCTGAAGCTAATTAATGTAATTACTTAAAAATAAGTTATTGAACAAATCAAAGCACAAACACAGCTCGAAGCAGCTGGGCCTGATACTAGCGCAACAGATATTTTCCAGAATCAGATAAACTTATGGTTAACAGTGTTAACTAGGTTGTTTAATAACATCTGGTCTCATGAAGAAATGTCATCTATAAATCTGTAGTTGTTCTAATATATAAAAAGGGGTATAAGGAACTACTGGAGAATTGTCGGCCAATCTCGCTGCTCTATGGAGTGGGAAAACCCTTTGGGAAATGTTTCCTTTCTCGCCTAGACCAGTGGATGATTGAAAAAGACCTATTATCTCCATTTCAAACGGGTTTCAGGACAGGCCAGAGTACAATGGACCAAGTAATGAGATTAAATCTGATTTGCTCAAAATACCCTGTCCTTCAAAAGTTTTCACTACACCTGGTCCTTTAAACCAACAAAGAAGAAATTGGCACCGGAGCTGTAACATAAAAAGAATGCATTTATTAACCTCACATGAGGGAGATTGCATCACACAGTACCCTCAGGCCACTGTAGGAGGCATTCTAAGGAGTACAGAGAACAGAGGCCTTATATATGCACAGGTTACATAGTCAGCATAAAACCAAGGGGAGGTCCTGGCTCATACAAGAATACTTACTGACTAATATGGCTATACATTATTTGCTTGCTCAACAAAGTCGAAGGGGAGACTTTTCTCCTTGCATCATCAAGAATAGCCTGACAGTTCTATACAAGGAGCAGGTGCATTCTACTAGCTAGGCCTTTCTGAGCATGTGCCGGGCTCTGGAAGAGGCAGAAAGCACATGGCAAGCACATGGCTAACTAAAATGGCTGCCAAGAATAAAATGGCTTTCAGCTCATGCTAACAGTGATTCCTGAATCTTTAACACTAGACGTACCAAAAATAAACAAAGAGCCAGTATCAATACTGCGCTTTGCAAGGAATGCGGTAATAATAACCCAAACAGAATTATCAATGCATCATCTCCATCATTGGAGCTTATGGCGATTATCTGGGTATCTGGATAGCAGATTGATGTGGTCTCCCCATGTGTCCAAAAGTAAAGCTGTTCTGGCACCCGAAACAGGTGCAGGGCTGGTATTTGATAAATCATGTGGAAACCGCTCGACAAGCTCTGCCCCCCTGGCATATAAAATGAATGCCAGGGCTGCTCGCACATATGGATCAGAGATCTGGCAGCACAGAAAAAAATCCATCAATTCAAATCGCTGGGCTGTGGAACACCGCAGTGCAACGAGCAGACTTGGGATAGAAAACATGAAGGACTGCATTGCCATAACACCTACAAAATATTGGATCTGAATTTGGGCCAAAGAGGAGCTCGGCTCTTACAAAAATACTCTATGTGACATTATGAAAATCAAAGCTATTGGTCACTATCATGGTTTGCCCATATATCAAACTACCTCCTGGATGGATGATTTTTGGCTTGAACTTGGAAATATTACCAAAGCCAGTCTGAAACTGCTAACAAAAAGCTACTGGTCATATGCAGGTCCCATGCTATAAAGCTTCATGGAGTATAAACAAGATCAAAGCTTCCAGCCATTCCTGGATTAAATCTTCCCAGTGGAACTTTATTTGAACTTTCGAGTGGTTCCTTTCCCCTCGTATCAACAGTTAAAAGATGGTCATCAAAGACTATCCAGGGAGCAAAACTCTGCCAATGTTGTTTGGGGGTCAAGAAACAATTATCTACTTCCTGATATTATGTCAGCACACATTAGGCATCCAGAAATGTTATCTATGTCCACTTTTCCTTAGACATTGCATTCGATTGTGCAATGAAGCTCTAGCCTTTTGCAAGAGGACAAACAATAGGAATTTGTATTGGCTGTATCAGCCTATGTGTATGCTGTATCAGCTGTATCAGCCTATGTGTATGCTGTATCAGCTGTGTCAGCCTATGTGTATGCTGTATCAGATGTGTCAGCCTATGTGTATGCTGTATCAGCTGTATCAGGCTATGTGTATGCTGTATCAGATGTATCAGCCTATGGGTATGCTGTATCAGCTGTATCAGCCTATGTGTATGCTGTATCATCTGTATCAGCCTATATGTATGCTGTATCAGCTGTATTAGCCTAAGTGTGTGCTGTATCAGCTGTTTCAGCCTATGTGTATGCTGTATCAGCTGTATCGGCCTATGTGTATGCTGTATCAGCTGTATCAGCCTAAGTGTATGCTGTATCAGCCTATGTGTATGCTGTATCAGCTGTATCAGCCTAAGTGTATGCTGTATCAGCTGTATCAGCCTATGTGTATGCTGTATCAGCTGTATCAGCCTAAGTGTATGCTGTATCAGCTGTATCAGCCTATGTGTATGCTGTATCAGCTGTATCAGCCTAAGTGCATGCAGTATCAGCTGTATCAGCCTAAGTGTATGCTGTGTCAGCCTACACTTGTCTGTTTTTGTCTGTATCCGCCTATATTTGTGCTGTATCAGTGTACATTTATGTTGCTTCAGCTGTATCAGCCTACAGTTATCTGTTTTGGCTGTATCAGCCCATATTTGCGCTGTATCAGTGTACATTTATGTTGCATCAGCTCTATCAGCCTATGTGTATGCTGTATCAGTTGTATCAGCCTATGTGAATGCTGTATCAGCTGTATAAGTCTATGTGTATGCTGTATCAGCCTAAGTGCTGTATCAGCTGTATCAGCCTATGTGTATGCTGTATCAGCTGTATCAGCCTAAGTGTATGCTGTATCAGCTGTATCAGCCTATGTGTATGCTGTATCAGCTGTATCAGCCTATGTGTATGCTGTATCAGCTGTATCAGCCTATGTGTATGCTGTATCAGCTGTATCAGCCTATGTGTATGCTGTATCAGCTGTATCAGCCTATGTGTATGCTGTATCAGCGGTATCAGCCTAAGTGTATGCTGTATCAGCTGTATCAGACTAAGTGTATGCTGTATCAGCTGTATCAGCCTATGTGTATGCTGAATCAGCTGTATCAGCCTAAGTGTATGCTGTATCTGCTGTATCAGCCTATGTGTATGCTGTATCAGCTGTATCAGCCTGAGTGTATGCTGTATCAGCTGTATCAGCCTATGTGTATGCTGTATCAGCTGTATCAGCCTATGTGTATGCTGTATCAGCTGTATCAGCCTAAGTGTATGCTGTATCAGCTGTATCAGCCTATGTGTATGCTGTATCAGCTGTATCAGCCTAAGTGTATGCTGTATCAGCTGTGTCAGCCTAAGTGTATGCTGTATCAGCTGTGTCAGCCTAAGTGTATGCTGTATCTGCTGTATCAGCCTATGTGTATGCTGTATCAGCTGTGTCAGCCTATGTGTATGCTGTATCAGCTGTGTCCGCCTATGTGTATGCTGTATCAGCTGTATCAGCCTATGTGTATGCTGTACCAGCTGTATCAGCCTATGTGTATGCTGTATCAGCTGTATCAGCCTATGTGTATGCTGTATCAGCTGTCAGCCTATGTGTATGCTGTATCAGCTGTGTCAGCCTATGTGTATGCTGTATCAGCTGTGTCAGCCTATGTGTATTCTGTATCAGCTGTATCAGCCTATGTGTATGCTGCATCAGCTGTATCAGCCTATGTGTATGCTGTATCAGCTGTATCAGCCTAAGTGTATGCTGTATCAGCTGTATCAGCCTAAGTGTATGCTGTATCAGCTGTATCAGCCTAAGTGTATGCTGTGTAGGAAAATAGGATATGCGCCTGGAAAACACCTGTTTTCAAATAATATTTTGAAGTTTATATTCAGAGACTGCCTATGTTTCTTCTGTCACATCATCACCAGCTGAGCGCATCCGGATAATACCCCCACCTCTGTAAACACACCCCTAGGGGCAGATTTACAATAACTGGCATATCCCTGCATATTAGCAGGAATGCACCAGTTATTGTGCGTGTCTCAAAAAAACCCTTGCACCACCATGGATGCGCCACATTTACAATGAACACCTTGCCTGTACTGATGCACTCTTTCAAGAAACAAATCCAAACGGGGAGACAAAAAACAAATTGATGTCACCCAAATTCAAAACTTATCACAAAATGTATTTGTAATTTCAATAACCATTTTGAAACTCATTTTTCATACATCTTGTCACGTTTAACATGCATCACAATACACAAAATATTTTTACGACACACACAACAAAACCAATATTTTGACCCACCAGACGATAAGAGGCTCAGCCTTGCTGATTAGAGCCAACCTTTTGGTGTTACAGCATTTACAATGCGGCACACCATGGCGCAGGGATAGATGTGTGATGCATCTGTCGCTGTAACGGTAAGAAGCCCGCACAACTCCAACACTGCTCAGTTGTGCCCTATACCTAATATTCTATGTCACTCCTTATGCCTGCTTCAAGCAGCAGTAAGGATTTGACTCTGCGGGGACGTAATCTTGTAGATTTCACTGCGTCACTTTTACGGGGCTTCCGTGCAATCCAACGCCCACCCTGCATACATTATACCTGACGCTGTTATAATGTAGCAGAGGGCTTTACAACGTGACACATCTAACTAGATGCGTCACGTTGTAAATATGTCGCATAGTGGTGCATTGTTTACGCCACGGCTGCGTCATAAAAGTGACACAACGGTGGCATAAAAGTGTCGCAAGGGGCTTGTAAATCTGCCCCCTGGTGTCCCCATACCAATGTAATAAACCTCAACAGATATGAAGATATGCAGTTAAAAGTGCATTGTATATATGTATTTTGTGTGTGTATGTGTATTTTTGCGCCACACTCATCTGGAAAGAAGCAGACACGTTTAGTCTTACAGTATTGTCAGTGTAAAAATGCAGACTTTTACAAAAAAACACTAATACATTTTTGTAAAAAACTCAGTGTACCTGAGGAGTGCTTTTTGTGCACACACCTGACACACAGACCTAGGGATTTTACCAATAACCACTACCTTATTTCCTTTTCCCAAGACACTGAAACTTAAGACTAGAGGCCAGATGTTAGAATATCTGGTCAAAAAATATTGATCACACATTGCGACCAGTATTTTTGAGATCAGTAAATATTTTGTAGAACGGACCTATGTACTAATGGGTCAATTTTTAATTATCTGTATCATAGTAAATCACAATCTTAGCTACTTCACAAATATTAATGAGGTATGAAGCAAATTATTGCACGTTGTGATTGGACACTATCTCAGGGATGGAGTCCTGGGGTCAGTGGGACATCAGGTCACTGAGAGTATTTTTTTTAATACAGCCCACTTTACATAAAGGGAACCGGGCGGTTTAAAAAGAAAATAATGTTTATGTTTAAGGGAATCACCTGACTGATACCGGTAATTAGTACATAAAATTAGTACATAGTATATATACCCCCTCTTTTTTTTTTTTAAATACTAAAACATGTTTTCTTCGACCTTGCGTCTTACATAAAAGTGTTTCCAGCTAACATAATTTCTTCAACCTTATGCCAAAAATAAACCTCAACTTAAAGATAACTAAACCTAGTCATTGTCACCATTTTGACTGCTACTGCGCTCCTCAACTATTGGAGTGATAGTTATGTAGGCCCATTCTGAAGACTTGTATTTTACATTTGGTCTCAATGGTCTTTTGCTTTTCTTGGTAATCATTTCAATTTTCACTTCATCTTGCTCTTTTTTGTCTGAATCACTCTTCTGACTTGACACTTCGAATTTGAACTTTAAATCTTTAGGCCAGACATCACCTTTTCTCAAAAGTTTCTTCTTAGGCTTGTTTTCTTTACATTCAGCTTTCCAAGTCCTTTTTCTGAATTTTCTTATCTCAGACTCCTCATCACTCCCATCTGTATTTGTTTCTGAGACTTCAAATCTATACCTAGGAACTTCTTTACTCGGCAGCTTCACTCCGTTAGGAACATCATCCTTACAGCTGGTACTTGGTAATTCTTCCTCTTCTTCAGGGATCACCTTTCGCTTTCCAGTTTCAGGATTCTTGTTCCCGCATACAGAGCTACTCCTTTGCCTTTCAATCTCCTGGATTCGATTTTTGTCTTGCTCATAATTTTCTGCTTCTGAATCTTCTTCTTTTCCTTGAGATTCTTTTTCTGGCAGATTCTCATCATTTTCTGAATCTAGAATCACAATTTCTAGATCTTCTTCATTCAATGTTTCATTCACATTGACATCATCATCCAGATGATGTCAATGTGAATGAAACATTGAATGAATAATCAGTGTTATCAGGTGCAAGTACACAAAGGTTATTACTGATATGCATCCATCCAGTATCTGTTGTGACTAGTATCACCTGACTTGCTTTCTGCCACCTGGGTACTAGACAGTTTCTCCTCCGATGAACCTTGGTTCTGACCAAGTCTCCTGGCATTAGATCATGAGCCTGCTCCTTTTCCACATCTGTTCCCAACTGATGGAATACAGAAACTGTATCATTCTTTCTTGTTGGAAAAGCTTCTAACCATTTTGAAAGTAAACAAATGATGACTAGGACATATCTCAGTTTATTATGTTGGGGCATTTCAAAAAGATCTGTTTGAATATTTGTAAATGAACCATCCTCTGCTACCAAATTGATCCAGCGCTGCAACTAAAATACTTTATAAATGATGTCACTATCTACCACCACACTCATGAGGCGAATGGATCAATATGTTGTAGTTTAAACTATTTACAATAAACAAGACCAGCTTGTCATTTTAAAAGTTTATTTAAACATATTCAGGAAAACTTAGGTTTTGGAACTTTATTAAGCAAGTATTAGAAAAAGTCATAAGAAAGTTTTATTCAGCATTTATAAAGAGAGATTAATTCAAGAAAATATTATTCATTAGCAGAAATAAGTGAAAAGAGCATTTCCAAAATCCTAACTAACTCTCTGTCTCTACCCTCATTGCCTGAAAACAAAGTCTTAAAAAGTTACATTTCCTTACGTGTAATCATCGGACAGCAGAACACGTCCCTCTGGAATCAAGAAGCGTAAGCCAAAAATTTGCAGCTAAAGCCTATTCTTATACCCTAAATTAAGCTGAGCTAACTATTTTTCACATTCCATTAGCTGAATTCTGACTCCCCATTGGCTGAATCACCTCACGCCACAGTAAACTGTGACATCTTCCACCACGAGACCAGGCTTTTACACAGAGCCATTGTTCATGCACAGAATCCTGGCGACAGTTCCTTAGTCTGCTACATTTTGTAGCAAAGATGTTCAAGCAATACAAAATCTGTCACGTCTCTTCCTTTCAACCTTGAGCCTGTCCGTTCTGAGCTTTCCGTGGCACAACCAAACCTCTCCACAGAGTTGTCTTTAACAGTTCATTTTCAAGCTTTTCATAATAAAAGTTCATAGGCCTTTTCATCCACTTCAAAATAATTCTCATGTGGCTTTCAACAACAGCAGGCCTCTTTTCAGAAAGCATCAATTTTCTGTGCCACTGGCCACTTTTAGCTCACGTCACTTTCCAGAAAACTATTATTTAAACAAACACAAAAAGAGCGATTAATTCAGGTAAAGCAAACCCTTCTATACCACCCAATCCCTTGCTAATTATTAATTAACCCACTAATAGAAAAACATTTAGCAAAAGCAAACAAATAAGCAGCACATAAAATATCTACCATTCTTCATGTAATCCAGCTTTATGTTTCTGAAAGAGTAAAAAGATGATTAAATGATACACAGACAGACAAACACAACACAGGACAAACATGTAAGCACATATAAAAAGCACATGCCATGAATGATCAGCCGCATAATAATAGTGACAAAGACAATAGGACAGACATAACAAATAAGACAATATTAATCATGTGTTACAAACAGACTTGCAAATGCAACAAGAGCACATGTAATTAGTTTCCCGCGTGTATATGTGTGGTGCAAACTTAATCTAGGTTGTGTTAATTAAACAAATCATGCAACAGCTCATTAATTGTTTAGTTCAATTTATGAGAGTATGACATCACGAGCCAGAATAAAATTATTTCTAAAGTTCGCTCCATCAACTTCAATAAAGATGTCACTAAGAACTGGTCGTTCTTACAGTGCTTGCAAGAGTTCTATTACTAATCAAAACAAAGCAAGCAGGGCTTTCCCAGGTTGCTGGGGGGTTTGAGCTGTCGAAAGAACTTGGTGTGTTATCTAGGAATCTGAGGAAGTGGCTTCTGCTGTGTCATGTACTGTAATGAGCTGCAGAGACGAGTTACTGAAATATGGCTCTGATCGTTTATGCCATTATAGGGATATGTATTGATTATAGCCGTATAGGGGCATGAGGTCACAATATTGATTGGGGTACTAGATAGAACACAACACCCACTCCACAAATTTATGTCCATCAAATTACTAAAAACTAAAGCAATAAGGTGCGCTTGTATTCCTACCCACCCAAAAATACATATTGCATTTGAAATGGCGTATATGAAATACATGAGAATATAGGTACTGTACGTTTTCAAGCATAGTAATCATTCAAAAATTATTGCATATGTAATCAGTTTGAACGATTTTGCGATAAGTTACACATGAAATGTCTCTTAATACAGAAAAGAAGGGCGAGACTATTTCATCACATATAAATACAATTGCTGTAAAATGTGCTAGAGGCTGAGGTAGAGTTTTTGTCTCTAGATCCACTAAAAATAGAAGCTATGTTCTTTATGAATAGTTCTACTTTAAGCAAAAGTATTTGTGCCAGAAAAAAGGTAAATATTTTGAAAAATGTCTGATTCAAAAAGATATTTCATGGGGAGCGATAAAATAGAGTTCCAAACGCTTTCCAGGAGCTTTTGTTTATGGTATGTTATGTTATGTTAAATTGGTCTTCTATAGTGCACGGCTACTCCAAAGGAGTGTCCCGGTGCTTTTTATTGGTGACCAGAAAAAGAACAGACAACACACAACAATAACAGGTTCAATACAGAGGACTAAAGGGGTCCAGCACTATAGAGAGCGCCCTAGCGGGCAAAGAGCCAAGTCTTTAGGCCCTTCCTAAAAGCCAGTAGATTAGATGTACTGCGTAGAGTCAACGGGAGAGAGTTCCAGAGTTGCGGAGCTCGCAGCCTGAAAGAGCGGCCTCCAATACGGGCCTTTTTTACTCGGGGAACCACAGCCAGGAAAAGGGACTCCGATCTCAAAGATCATGCCGGATGGTAAAAGGCGAGCCTCCTTTGGAGATATTGGACTCCCGAGGCGTACAGAGCCTTATGGGCCAATGTCAAAGCCTTAAATGCTATCCGCTTCCGGATAGGCAGCCAATGGAGCGACTGCAATAAGCTAGAGGCTGTGGCCCGCCTGTGGAGGCCAAAGATGGCCCGTGCGGCCGTGTTCTGGACCACCTGCAGGCGGTGCAAGAGATACTCCGGCAGGCCAAGATATAGTATGTTGGAGTAATCTAATCTTGAACTGATTAAGGCCTGAACCGTAGTCCTCCTATGTTCCTCGGAGAGCAGAGGGAAGAACTTCCGGAGTATCCTGAGGATGCCAAAACAGGTTCCCGTGAGAGCCAGAACCTGGGATCTAAGCGTCAGCCCGTTGTCAATCTTGATTCCCAGGTTCTTAGCTAGCTGGGACGAGTGCGCTGGAGGGAACATGTCAGCAGGCCACCATCCATGCCAATCTGGGTCAGATGGACAGCCGAAGAAGAGTATCTCAGATTTATCTGAGTTGCACTTGAGGCTGTTTAGCTGGAACCATTTGAAAACAGCCCCAAGGCACTCGCGGATACTCTCTCCGTCAAAATCTTCTCCCTTCCGGCAAATAAAGACAAGCTGGGTATCATCGGCATAGGATATGATCTGGGCCCCGAAAGACTCCACCAATGTCGCCAAAGGGGTCATAAAGATGTTAAATAGAGTCGGGCTCAACACGGAGCCCTGAGGGACTCCGACTCCCAATGGCGGCATCTCGGCGGAGCTAAAAGAGGCCCAGACCGTTTGTCGGCGGTCAGCAAAGAAACATCTAAACCAGCTGAGCACCGTCCCCCTCAGACCGATCTCATAAAGTCTGGCGAGGAGACCCTCATGGGGGACGGTGTCAAAAGCCGCCGACAAATCAAGCATGACCAGCATAGCTTTGCCTCCTGAATCCAGCGACTCTTTAATGGCTTCTGACACCTCCAGCAGCGCCGTCTCAGTGCTTAAATTGGGGCGGAAGCCAGATTGGGAGGAGTGTAACAGATCGTGAGACTCCAAGAAATTGGAGAGCACGATATGTACATGTTTCTCCAAGATCTTAGCCAATGCAGGGAGAAGCGAGATGGGCCTATAATTGGCGGGAGCCTCCGGGGCAAGGCTCGGTTTCCGAAGGAGGGGGATGACCATAGCCTGCTTCCACACCTGCGGGATCACCCCCTGGCTCAGGGAGAGATTCAAGAGCGGATTTGCCAGAGGATTTACGGCAACCGCTGTTTTCGCCAAAAATTTGGCCGGGCATGGATCAAGGGGCGACCCAGATTTAAGATTAGCCATAAGTGCCAACGACGAGGGTGCCGACAGTGGCGGAAAAGCTGCCAAGACTGGACCTGGAGGAATTGGATGAACTGGCCCATCCGCGAGACTGGGATGAACATCGACCAGCTTTGTAGGAAAGGAGTCCTGAATCACCTTTATCTTTGTGGTGAAGAAATTGGCTAGGGTAGCAACCCATGACTCAGAAGGAGCGACCTGAGTCAAATTTGAACACGGGGTCGTGAATTCTCTAACGATCGAAAAAATCTCCTTACAAGAGTTGGCTACGTCCTCAATTCTCCTGGCAAAATAGCCTTTTTTCTCCTGGAGAATTTCGCGGTGGTAGGCTTTGACGGTTGACCTGTAGGTAAGACTCGCCTCAGCGTCATACTGAGACCGCCAAGCCCTTTCGGCAACTTTACACTGCCTACGGGAGTGCGCCAGCGCATCGGTGAACGAAGGAGCAGAGACCCGTTTGAATGTTGTTCGGGGGGAATCACGGGGGCTAGATCGTTCAGCCTGTCCGTTAGCCACATCTGCAGAGCTTCTAGGTCTTTGTCCAGATCACCCGTAAAAGGGAAGGGATGGTCCAGAGAGGCCTGGGCCAGCATCTCCGGAGTCACCCGATGATACGCCCTGGATGCTGACCCCTGATGTCTCATAGTAGTACTTGATGGTTTCTTAGTGCACGGTATGTAAAAGTAGGCCAACCGATGATCTGACCAGAGCACCGGCAACAATGCCGTCACCTCAATAGGGGATGTGGAAAAGACCTGATCCAGAGTGTGGTCCTTGTCGTGGGTCGGTCCAGAGAGATAAGGAATCAGGCCTAAGGGAGCCGTAATGCCAATCAATTTAGTTGTATCAGGGTCAGAACTCTCAACCATATGGAAATTAAAATCTCCAGCCAGTACGCAGTGCTCCGCTCTTAGGGTCAACGTCGAAATTATCGACTGAAGCTCCTCAAAGAAGGACCCTGCCGGGCCAGGGGGCCTATACACTAGGAGCCCTTTAAGAGATTGTTGAGGTGTCAGTGATATGGAGAAATCAAGGGATTCAGAACCCGTGATGGCCTCCATATGGATGATAGAACATGTAAAGGCTTTATTCACCACGAGTGCGAATTGAAGGCCGAATTCAGAGTTCATGGGAACGCTGTGAGCCGGATTCTTTTCCAAAAGTTATTGTTTCTGTTCAGGGGAGAACATCATATCAGACAGGCTCTCAAAGAATAGGTCTACATATTCAGGTGACAGTTCTACCAGGTTCGATAGTGCAGTAACCTGGCAGTTGTGAGAATGATTGCTATCATCGATGTCTGCATCAGCAATGCTCACACAAGGTCGTACCTAGGTGATGCTGCTTTCATTTATTGCTTCACTGCCGCCACCTAGTCGTAGCGCAGGAGTCTCAACGAATGCCGTCATCAGGATTGGTAGTCGCTGGGGACAACACGATGCGTGAGCCGTTACAGGACTTAGCAAAGTATCGATATCCATTGGTGCTGCTGATGGTAGTGCAAGACAGGTGTCTAACACGCATTCTTCTCCGCATAGCATACATCGAAGGACAGGTAAGATGCAGGTCTGCCATATAGGTCTGAATGAAAGAAACCAGGTCATATTCAGATCTCTCAGCCGGGCCAATCCAAGGACCTTAGTTATGCGGTCCCGGTAGCGTATTGCTAGGATCATTTCTTCCATCCTTGCCAGAGTCATGTCTGTATTTTGGCTTGCCATATCGGAGCAGAAGGGTCAAAAATAAAATGCCTGCTACGAGTCCCAAAAGTAGTGGTAGGCCGCCAAAGACCGAATGGACAAAATTTGGAATAATGCCAAGGACTGCTTTGAATGGTGTTAACAGTCCCGAAAAAAGTGTCTTAAATACGTTTGAGATACCAATGGCATCCGACATATTTAGGATTTGGCTGAGCATTTCTGTGAAATGCACGGGGCAATTTGTTGATAAAAGTTCATGTATCTCCGATGTTGTCCTTGCAACTTGGAGATCATACGTCTCTTTTGATGACGTGATGGGCACTGTTGTTTTCAAAAGCACAGACTTCATTCTGCTTAAAGTATCAATTCGTATAGAAGAGATATTCAAAGGAGGCCAAATCGGAGTCTCGGAATCTCCAGGGCCGTTTGGAAACAAGGCTTGCATACAGCAAGTGACCATGGAAGTCACGCTTACGAGATATGCTTTCCCTGGCACCAAGCCACAACATATGTGGTCCATTATTAGAATGTAACTCATGAAAGGTATGAAAGGTTGTTTGAAGTCCCTTCACAGGCCCCATGTAAATTAATACCCTGGCACAAAAGTATACCGCTTAGTGAATGTTTGCAATTTTCACCACTAAGAAATACATTTTTGTCATTGTCACTGTAGCATGTGTGTGTATATGGTAATTTCCATGATGACTTAATGTACCCTTTACCCAACCTTTCATACTGGCCTGCCGGTATATACTCAAGGCAATTTTTAAATCGGAAAGTTGTTATCGGAATTGTGATAATCCTGTGTATTTTCCATTCAATGACAGGTCTTTCTGACATTGTCAATGGTAATCTCTCAAGTTTTTCGATGCTCAGGATTGTATAGTCTGCTCCTTTCTGTGCCAAACTGATTTGTTTTTCAGTGAGGTTAAAGATAGAAAACAATGACGTTGTGTTGATTAGACGCCATGGCATATAGCCTGAACGAAGATTTTGCAACGTCCAGCCTAGCTGTACAATAGAACGTAATTGGGACTGGCCATGTTGTAACATTAGCAAGTCTTTATCTATTATATCGATGGCAGATGATACAATACTGTCCAGTGAATATATTCTGGAGGACAGAGTCATTAACCCATTGTCCACAACAGAAAGTGATTTTTCCAAATTAATACGATCAATTTCTCGTATTTTTTCTGCTGTTTCAATTTGCATAACTTTCCATGCCTCGTTGTAAGCCGCATATACACTTGCCACTATGAAACTTTTTTGACGCTGTTTGCGTGGTCCCATAATGAAATCACGCAAGTCAGCACCATCTTTAAGTAAAGATAAGTATTGCTTAATTTCTGCCAGTGTGGATGTTTCTAGCCATTCAAGGCACAGTTTCCCTACACTATATGTTGTTACTATCCCTGGATGTTGTCTCTGGGATATCTAGGGTCTGGTCTGGTCATTTTTAACCCCTGTGTTTTGTTCAGGAATCTATCTTGACAGTTATTAGTGTCTTCTTGCCAGATTAACCACTTTTTCCAATCAGGATGTGTTCTGTTTTGATGTAAAATTTGGTATACGTCTATTTAAATATCTGTGGTAGCATTATCAGGTATTGGCTATGGAATAGACGGTTTGTTAAGGTCTTTAATCTTAGCTAGGCCAAGACAGGTTGTTTGTTGAATTGTGTCATTTAAGAACAATATTTGTTCTGGGATCATGCAGGCTCGAAATAATGCTTCTAGGCCTTGTACTTGCCAATCTTTTGTACCCCAGATCATTTTTGTTTCAATGTTGTTTTTCCAGAAATCAAAACCAAATGTAATAATTTTTTTCATAAAATGCTTCTGAATATATCAATTTAGTATTTGTCAGCATGGTTTTCGTCCCTGTCTTATCCAACAGTTGATAATAAAATGTTTCTGCATTACTTGTGTTAAACCCTGAGAAGTATTGGAATTTCTCATAAAACGTTTTTGAACTGCTTTTTGGTGGAGTAGCACAATGTTCCCATTGGTTATATTTAAAAACATTTCTAGGTTGAGCAGATTTATGTAAAAAGTGGTCTGCGTAATGTGAAAAACAGTACATCTGTTCATAATTAGATGAACCTTGCAAATAATCACGTTCTGTAAATTTTGCTGACAACACTAAATCCGACATCATATTATTTATACTTTCAAAATCCCAATCATCAGAGAATGTACTTGGTTTTACAAAGCCACTTAATGAAACCTTGAACTGGTGAGGATATTTCAAGATCTCGACCGGGCCATATTTTTCATAGTCAGTCTTGTCCCAAAATACCCCGCCGGGTATTAGAATGACTGTGACATTCACTGATGATAGTTCTCTTTCCTTGACGTGGGATGATCTGTTTGGTTTCAGAACTAAGTTGATGTTCTCACTTGCTGTGTCCATTGACCTGTAATAAATTTTCCTAAAATTAAAAACTAAAATTAGGCATACTAGGAGTAAAAGTACCCCTGATACAATGCAATGCTCAATCAATGGTGCATCCAGATATGCTTCTTTGATTTGATGAAAGAGTTCTGTTGGTTTTTCTTTAAAAGTCTTTGTTTCTGGCGTCACTTCAGGGTCGCTTTGATCTTCTGAAAAGTTATCAAAATTGATGAAGTAGCCAGAGGCAGTTCTGTCGATTGTAGGAATAGTATTTCCCATTTGATTTTCATTAGTACATTCTGATGCCACATCATTGTAGACTGGTGTTTCACGATGAACTGATTCAATTTGAGTTCTAAGAGGCACGAGTTCCATGGCATTGTTGCATACTCCTTCTTTGTGCACTGCAGGTTTATCAAATGTGATTAGTCTTTCAGTTTGAACCTCTTGGATTGTTGCAAATTTGGGTATTCTGTTACTTCTTGGGAGTCCACTGGGCCTGCTATTTATTATAGGCCACATGATTGCGGTTTTACCAGGTCGATTGAAACAACTTGGTTCTCCTTTTTACCAGCAAGGGGCGGTAGTACTACTGATCTTGTTCCGTTGATTGCTAAGACAGGTACTGCTTTTCTGTAAGAAGGCCCAAATTCCTTCTTCACCGCTATTTTTTCCCTGACCAGATCCCCAATCTTTGGAATCCAGACAGATCTTGCTGGGACAGGTGGTGTGTCTTCAGGGTAGATGGCTGTTGCTTTAGCTTTATGTTGCTTAAGGATTTTCTTGTTTCATTTAAGTCCTGTAAAACAGCCAAACGATCTTTGATGTCAAAGTCTTTATTTTCATCTTTTACCACTGAAGCCTGACTATAAAGGTCCTGAACATACATTCTAGTTCCGAACAATAGTTCGTACGGGCTGAAACCTTTTAGAGAATTTCTTGGCAAATATTAAGACTACGTTAGACACTTGTTAAATGTTTGACCCACCCATCACCCGAACCTAATACCTTCGCTGTTACAGATTGCTTTATGTCTCGGTTTTTTCTTTCCACTACACTGTTTCCCTCAGGATGGAATGGACAAGAGAATCGCAATCCAATGCCCATATTGGTCATGGCCTCCTTATAAGCTCAAGAGCTAAAAGCAGGACCCTGGTCAGAATGAAGCATGGCAATTGCGTATGTGCCGATAAAGACTCGCAGATCTTTTATAACAGTTTTGGAGTCAGCCGAGCGCTGGGGCCACATTTTTAAAGTGAATGTAGTCTTAAACAATTAATAGGACGCTGGATTGCATATAGACAGCATTACCCTGTCCATAAAGGGTATCTGGGCTACAGGCTGGACCGGTTCACAACTGTGATCTCTGCTGCAGTCTTGGCAATTTTTTGCAAATATTTGATGTTGCACGCTCATCCCCGGCCACTAGAACTCTGATTGTAATTCAGTCAGAGATTCCTTGATCTTTTTGTGCCTAGGACCCAATCCCATGTGTGCGTCTGCTATTAAAAAGATTCTCCGGTTCGTGTTTGGAATTACTCTATCCCCCACTCCAGGGATTCGAGCAAAAGGAACGGAGTTTGCATCAATTACGTATGTATAATTGAGTGGATAGTTCACGGGTAGTGCTGCACAGTCGCCTTTTAAGGATGTTTTTACTGCCAGCATGGTTTCCCTGTCTATGTATTTTTCTGAACGCTTTTTTGTGGCTACGGAAGCCGGTTTACTGGCTTCCGCTATGGCTTTATTAGCCAATGAATTCCCTGCAACTTGAACGCCATCAAGTTGATGACTCAGAGTGTGTATCACATGAGTCTTTTGTAGTTCTTTCTGTAAAAGAACTACTTGTTTCCAAAGCATCTTATGCTTGATTGTGGCACCTGTGTCATCTTTGTAATCATTTTGAATCCAGTTCTGCAAATCATTATTGTAGGAGTTGACGCAAAAATGCGAATCGCACACGATTAGTGTCGGGAATTCACGTTCGGCATTTTCAAGCGCCATCTTTAAAGATCTGATTTCAGCTCGCTGAGCCGAACATTTTCTCAGTGTTTCAGTTTTTGTTATTTTCGGTCTGAATTTACCGCAGTGCCAGCGACCTTTAACAATCGCACAGGCTGCATCGTAGGATTTATTTTCTACATTGTAGTGCTGTACAAATCTGTCTGTATAGATTATACAGGAGTACTGTTCCAGAGGGAGAATTTCGATTGGCAGAGGATATTCTTTTTCATAATTTAAATCATTCAGTTTCTTCATGTGCGGGGCGAAATAGTATTTCACGTCTTCTGCAGCAAGAGATTTTTCCCACTGTATCCATTTCGGATCCAGTCATACTGTAGGCAGGTTTACTGGGCTGAATAGTGCCTCGAAGGCGGATTCTGCTGTGAGAACAGTGATCCTTTTGCCTTGTGCTAGTTCTCGTTCTTTCGCTATAGCAGTTTGCACTGCCTTCACAGTATTTTCTGTGAGACTGAATGTTTTTTCTGCTTGTGTGTACAAATGTGATTTGTAAGCTATTGGTACCGTTTCTCCCTCATTAGAGGTCAGGTACGTAAATCCGCATCTTCCTGGGATGACTCGGATTACAAGGTTGCGTGTGTTGTCACATGTTTCTAATTTGGTTTTTGCTAACATGTCTGTTTGCAGTGATCTCAAAATTTCTGTGTGTTTTTGAGTCCAGTTGATTGGTTTAAAATCAGTTTTAATTAATTCGTAGAGAGGTTTAATTCTTTCTGCATAGTTTAATATGTATGTTCTTCCGAAATTCAGGAAGCCTAGAATCGATTGTAAGTTCTTCAGTGTTTTTGGTGCTTGGAGTACAGCACACTTCTCTAAGAAGTTGTATGCTAGGCTTTTTACTTCACTTGATAATTCGTATCCTAAAAATAAGACTGTCAGATGGGCAATTCTTGACTTTTTAAAGTTGAATTTGTAACCTTCTGCTGTGAACCCCAGCACTATGGTGTTCACCCTTTTCAAGTGAGTCTCCAAGTCGTCGTCTGTGAGATAGATGTCATCGACATAAGATAATGCCTCATCATCATATATTTATAGTAACTCTGTTACTCTGGCTGAAAATAATCCTGGGCTATTCTTGAACCCCTGTGGGAGCCTACAGAAATTTTTCTGTGACCCCATTATTGAGAAAGCGGTCAAGTACCTGCTTTCTGGTGCAATATTTTGACAAAAGAACCCATTAGATATGTCTAATGTTGTTTTGTATTTTTTCCGAATAATGTTATTCATCAGTGCCGCACTGTGCGAGTTCTGTACCGCAAAGGTTTTGCAACACGAGTTAAGGTGTCTGTAGTCCAGGACTAGACGATATGAATCGTCTGGTTTGGAGACAGGAAACAAAGGATTGTTCATTTGAGAGGTGCATGTTTCAATCACCCCCTGGTATTCAAGTTGATCTAAAATCTCCCTGACCTGTTTTTTAGCTTCTTGCTTAATAGGGTACTGCCTTTGTGCATTAGATTGACATTTTAACTGGATTTTGTGAGGAGGAGAGTCCTCATCCCATCCTACATGATTTTTATATAATGCTGGTGCCTGGGCTACTGTCCATTTCCTTGCATATACATATTTAGTGTGAATTGAAATGTGATTT
Source organism: Lissotriton vulgaris (assembly GCF_964263255.1). Lineage (NCBI taxonomy): Eukaryota > Metazoa > Chordata > Amphibia > Caudata > Salamandridae > Lissotriton > Lissotriton vulgaris. Next base: position 60,812 of record NW_028248705.1, read on the forward strand.
GAGAAGGCAGGCATAATCATTTCTTCGCCATGAGGGCACTCCCTGACAAACTCCGGGGGCCAATCTTTCTCAGCGAACAGGATGTCATAGCCTTTTGAGAGGTTATCCCAAAATAGACCCCTTATTTTTCTAGTCTTATCTCCCTCTATACGCAGTGTAATTTCGTATATCTTATGAGGTTCGCTAACTCTGGTGTCTGCAGTTTCTACCTGAATGTAATCATTCGTGTCCACTGTCTCCAGATGACTCATCAGGATCTTGCTAACTATGCTGATTTCTGCTGCACTGTCTAGCATTATCTGTGCCCACTCTCCGTTTTTCAGCTGTGTCCTCAGTATTCTCGGCATGTTCGATTACTCTAATACAGGCTACCTTCTTTCTTGGAAATTGTAACTTTTTACTTTGAGCAGGTTCCTTGTCTTTGGACTTGGTGTGCTCTCCTGGGTCTGACCGTCCTCTTCTTTCTGATTTCTGCGAAAAAGATCGAGAGGGACGTGTATCAATACTTTTATATCTATCAGGTTTTTTCAAGTTTCTAAGGTTGTATCTTTTTTCAGAGTGCTCCCTCTGGGGAGACTGGTGTTCTCGAGTCGGAGTTCTTTCCCTCCGTCGAGGTGAACTTCCTCTGGGCTGGAAACCTTTTTCCTTGGGAGTGGACTGTTTATTTCCATTTCAATTTCGCTTTGGAGTATTTTGAGTATTTTTAATAAATAATTTTTCAGGATTTTCGAGTAGTTGGGGTTTTACTGGTTTCCCACCTAAACTATCTCTTCCTAGTTCCTCATAGCATTTTTCTATGATTCTGGCGAGCTCAATTGGTTGATCTGTTACATCTGTTTCTTTCAATTTCTGGCGGATCGCCAGAGATGCTGCTTCTCCTTTTATGTTGGCTGGTAATATAGCCGAGACCTGCTTGAAGTCTTTCAGTAATTTCATACCAAGAGTTAAAGCAGGTTCTGGACCGTATTCATTCTGAATTTGCTTTAGCAATCTGGTATTACCGCCATGGACGGAACACCATGTGTTTTTGTGTAAATGGAAGCAAAGACTGTACCCCAAGTGTCACAGTCCTCCACGTGTGGTGCGACCCCCATTGGAAGGCAGATAGTAGTATTTGGGAATACTGCCTCTATTTGAGTAATTTTCTGTGCTAACCAGAAAGGAATTTGTTCCCGTTTTATGGGTGTTTTACCAAGACATGATTGTATGTTCTGTGGTGTAATTTTATTTGTGTTCCCCTGATGAGGGGTCAGCGGTGGAATATTAACAGCTGTTTGGACTGTTGCAGTCCGCATTACATATTGGATTAACTGTCTATGTATTTTAATCAGTAATTTTAGCTGTGCTAAAAGTTCTTCTTTTGACATTTTTTCAATGTCCGGATGTGGTGTGTAGCTGGCTAGAACCGGCCACGTTGCTCCTGGTCTACCTAGTGGACCGAGCCTGGTAATGTGATCATTGTGTTTTAGGGCGCCTTTAAACCAGAGCAGGTGCTCTTGGTATTTTAATGGGATTTCAATCTCCTCGAAAGCAGCGTGCTCATCCGGTGGTTCCTCTATGTTGTAATAGTCGAATTCATGTGTTGTAGCGTTTGCTGCTGGAAAGTTTATCCATGAATAGAATACCTCTGTCTGCCGATATTCGTGTGTCTCTATCACGAAAATTACGGTACCACCTTGTGAGGTCAGTCCGTTTTCTATAAGCTTTAACGTTATCGTTTTTCTTATGTTTGCCGGGATGATATTTGCACCCGGTGGATAAATCTCTGTTTCATCGGATTCCTGCTGAGTCCCATTTACTGCGGTTTCAGCGGTCCTGTTGTTCCCTCCTTCTCCTGGCATTTTACTGTCAGGAAGGTCTTTTGTTGCAGATCAGGTTTCAAGGAGACAACGTTTAGGTGCACAATATTTTGGAACACTGTATCCTTCAACTTTGAATAAACCAGAAGCTTTACATAGGAATCTCTTCCTACTAAGTTCAGGCGAATTTTAACCTTTCACCCACTCCAGATGTCTATTGGAGTATTTACGGGAGAAAGGGTCTGTGTGAAAAAGCACGACTGAGTTACTCTAACGTCTTGCGTTAGTTTTATCGCCTTACCAAATGCTGGGCGCCATGTAGTGTAGTTCCTATTTTCCCAATAGACCCTGTGCATTGGAATAACATAAACAGCAGTGTAGACATAGGACTGCGATCTTCTAGGTCTCTACTGACTATGTTAGACTTAATTGGGTTTGTACCAGCTAGCTCAGAGGTCACTGGAAACTTTCTTGACGGAATAGGAAGTAATCAGCTTCCCTGGCTCAGACAAGAAGGGATTCAGTTTTCCAACAACCGCATTAACATGACAACTTTGCTCCTCAGAATAAGAGTCAATCTCTAGAGTCGTGTGAAACAATAGACAGCTATTTCACTCAGTCAGTTGTGCAGAATTACTTTCACCAGTATGCAGAGAATAGAGAGACGGGTGTTCTTCAATAAAAGATATTATTTATTGAGCAGTCTTCCTTCTCATGCAAGAGAAATGAATTGCCACAATTGCAAGACTTGTTATTATGAAAAATGCGTACAGTAAAAGGAGTATCACGAAAAATACTGTAAAAGCATGGATATGGTTTCTTAGCCATAAGATAGTTAAAATGAATAAAATATATACATTCATATATACATTAGCTAACAACCTCAACTGGTGCTTCTAACTACGCCTACCCCAGTGTACCTGACCTAAGCCTAATACGTGGGAGGGAGTAAGTAAGTAGCAGTTTAAGTTAAGTTGGTTTTGCCAAGGGTTTGCTTCGAGAATTCTCTCTAAGGGTTTAGTCAGCACCGTACCTCTGGAATAGAATGTTGGAGGTCTGGTATCTCCTCTCAGGACTCAATATTCCAGTTACCCACAAGGGTAGGCTGGAAACGCTGGAGCTGGATTTTCTCGGCAGAAGAAAAGACAGCGTCTTTCTCAGCGCATCAAGGAGGAGGGGCAGCGTCCGTGGGCTTCTCGCATCAGCTGGGCTCTCTGCAAGGGACAGCTGTTCTGCTCCAGTATTCACCACCACCGTGTTTGCTTAAGGCAACGTTGGTATTATTTATACCTGAAAGGTGCCGAGTTTGACGTACGTTTTTGGACATAAGACGTCAAAAAAGATGTCACTAAGAACTGGTCGTTCTTACAGTGCTTGCAAGAGTTCTATTACTAATCAAAACAAAGCAAGCGGGGCTTTCCCAGGTTGCGTGGGGTTTGAGCTGTCGAAAGAACTCGGTGTGTTATCTAGGAATCTGAGGAAGTGGCTTCTGCTGTGTCATGTACTGTAATGAGCTGCAGAGACGAGTTACTGAAATATGGCTCTGATCGTTTATGCCATTATAGGGATATGTATTGATTATAGCCGTATAGGGGCATGAGGTCACAATATTGATTGGGGTCCTAGATAGAACACAACAGACTGACTGTCTTGCGATGGCTATCCTGGCATGAGCACTTTAAACACTCAAACATGTGCTGTCTCAGAAGCTGGCTGGAGAACAATCACAGGCCTACAGGGCCTGAAGGAGCGTCAGACCAGTACCAACCCTGGTGGTGCATGAGACAATCCTAGCGCTGCTCTCATCCTGCCTCAGCAGCATGAGTTAACCTTAGCACTGCTCTCATGCTGCCTCAGCAGCATGAGCCAACCTTAGCACTGCTCTCATGCTGCCTCAGCAGCATGAGCCAACCTTAGCATTGCTCTCATGCTGCTTCAGCAGCATGAGATAAGGGTGGTGCTGCTCTCATGCTGCCTCAGCAGCATGAGCCAACCTTAGCACTGCTCTCATGCTGCCTCAGCAGCGTGAGCCAACCTTAGCACTGCTCTCATGCTGCTTAAGCAGCATGAGATAAGGGTGGTGCTGCTCTCATGCTGCCTCAGCAGCATGAGCCAACCTTAGCACTGCTCTCATGCTGCCTCAGCAGCGTGAGCCAACCTTAGCACTGCTCTCATGCTGCTTCAGCAGCATGAGATAAGGGTGGTGCTGCTCTCATGCTGCCTCAGCAGCATGAGGCAACCTTAGCACTGCTCTCATGCTGCCTCAGCAGCGTGAGCCAACCTTAGCACTGCTCTCATGCTGCCTCAGCAGCGCGAGCCAACCTTAGCACTGCTCTCATGCTGCCTCAGCAGCATGAGACAAGGGTGTCGCTGCTCTCATGCAGCCTCAGCAGCATGAGACAAGGGTGGCGCTGCTCTCATGCTGCCTCAGCAGCATGAGACAAGGGTGGCACTGCTCTCATGCTGCCTCAGCAGCATGAGCAAACCTTAGCACAGCTATCATGCTGCCTCAGCAGCATGAGACAAGGGTGGCGCTGCTCTCATGCTGCCTCACCAGCATGAGACAATCCTGGCGCTGCTCTCATTCTGCCTGAGCAGCATGAGACAAGGTTGGCGCTGGTCTCATGCTGCCTGAGCAGCATGAACCAACCCTGGTGCTGCTCTCATGCTGCCTCAGCAGCATGATACAAAGCAGGCACTGCTGTCATGCTGCCTTAGCAGTATGAAACAAGGTTGGCTCTGGTCTCATGCTGCATGAGACAACCCTGACTCTGCTCTCATGCTGCCTCAGCAGCATGAAACAAGGTTGGCACTGGTCTCATGAAGCCTCAGCAGCATGATACAATCCTGGCGCTGCCCTTCAGCTGCCTGAGCTGCATGTACAATCCAGGCGCTGCTCTCATGCTGCCTGAGCTGCATGAGGCAATCCTGGCGCTGCTTTCATGCTGCCTGAGCAGCATGGGAGAAGGTTGGCGGTGGTCTCATGCTGCCTGAGCAGCATGAGAAAAGGTTGGCGCTGGTCTCATGCTGCCTGAGCAGCATGAGCCAACCCTGGTGCTGCTCTCATGCTGCCTCACCAGCATGAGCCCACCCTGGCACTGCTCTCATGCTGCAGGTTGGTGCTGGTCTCATGCTGCATGAGACAATCCTGGCACTGCTCTCATGCTGCCTAAGCAGCATGAAACAAGGTTGGTGCTGGTCTCATGGTGCCTCAGCAGCATGAGACAATCCTGGAGCTGCTCTCCTGCTGCCTGAGCTGCATGAGACAAGGCTGGCTCTGTTCTCATGCTGCCTCAGCAGCATGAGACAATCCTGGCACTACTCTCATGCTGCCTCAGCAGCATGAAACAAGGTTGGCGCTGGTCTCATGCTGCCTCAGCAGCATGAGACAATCCTGGAGCTGCTCTCCTGCTGCCTGAGCTGCATGAGACAAGGCTGGCGTTGTTCTCATGCTGCATGAGACAATCCTGGCACTGCTCTCATGCTGACTAAGCGGCATGAAACCAGGTTAGCGCTGGTCTCATGCTGCCTCAGCAGCATGAGACAATCCTGGCCCTGCCCTCCTGCTGCCCGAGTTGCATGTGACAATCCTGGTGCTGCTCTCATGCTGCTTCAGCAGCATGAAACAAGATTGGCGCTGGTCTCATGCTGACTCAGCAACATGAGACAATGCTGGCGCTGTTCTCCTGCTGCCTGAGCAGCATGAGACAATCCTGGTGCTGCTCTCATGCTGCCTGAGCAGCATGAGACAAGGTTGGCGTTGGTCTCATGCTGCCTGAGTAGCATGAGAAAAGGTTGGCGCTTGTCTTATGCTGCCTGAGCAGCATTTGCCAACCCTGGTGCTACTCTCATGCTGCTCGAGCAGCATGAGACAAGGCAGGTGCTGCTCTTGATCCAGTGCGGCTCTCTAACAACTTTTAATACTCATTTCACTTAACTCCGGTGCAACCATTACTCGCTCATCGGTGGAGCCCATGACACTGTAAGTCACACACACATACACATTACACCTGAATCAGTGACAAGATGACGAGCTGCTGGTTAGCGGGGTACCTAGGATTTATGCTTTATACTTTATATAAATTTGCATTATTCTATATATGCTAACATGTTACCTGGAAAACCCTAAACCAAAGTTCTCCACCATTTGGTCAATAAATCATCTAGTAGAAGTTGTTGATGGAGACTAAGACCAGCTTAATCATAGTAATCCATATAATATTAGCACTTTATTCTGTCATGAAATTTACTTAAATAAACCACAAATCGAGTTTCAAATTTAAATTTAAATTCATCTATAACATTTTTAGGAAACTGAACTTTAGTTTATTTAGACAAGCAAGAAATAAGCATTTTATTTAATACCGGTTAAAGAAATTGAAATTTAGAACTCATATTACCTAGCTCTCTCATAAAGAAAAAACAGAGTTGCACAAGTCTCAATCTGCCTCTATATTCTCCTCAACTTCTCAAAATAAAATCTCTGCATTCGGTCATCTTCATTGCTCCAAAAGTTAAAGTAAAAAAATATTTCAAAGTCTTATAGCACGATAAAATAGTTCAAACCAACAGCATGTCGTGCTGCAAAATAAATTCCAGGAGCAAGCTTTTTTCACCCTTTCGCACAAGCTCTTTTATACCCTTTTTTTTACTAACTATCTAGCTTACAATTGAAACTTTTTGGGTCCACAGTTCATTCTGATTGGTCCATTAGAGGGGTGGCTATGATTATCTCTTCTTATCCTTGATAGAACCGGTTTTCCAAATTGCTCAGTCATTCTCACATATTCCCATAGATGTCATCTCCGTTTATACTTTGTCATTCATAATGTGGTAACAAGGTCTTCTGTTCCCACAGTCTCAGATGCAAACATCTTTTGGCACCTTTCTACGTCGTAGGCCAAGCTGACCTTGACATCACTCGCTCGATGTACCAGTTATTCTGCTGTTTTAGTTTTTTTTCTTCTTTTTGACACATGCATAGAGGCACATTCTTTTATCCGATGTCAACACTGCAGTCAGCAGCCATTTTTGTCACATCTAGGCCACGTAGACCTCGATGAGAACTAGTGCGAAAACAAACACAACAAACATTAGAATTTAGAATGATAGTTTTTTCTGTTAACCTCCCACCGTTCTAATGTTCCCTATTAGTAGTTTACCTAGCTGAAGCGTAACATATAGCTTTATTTACTTACCAAATGTATTTATTTCTTCTTGCCACAGTACATACATACACTTTATGAAAGCAAAACAAACATGCTGTTTTGTATTATAGTGCTATATTATTATGACTTATTCACAATTGTTAATTGATTAGTCTTTGCAAAAGCAATTAGTTTCCCATGTGTAATTTTAATATCTAAGTGCAATTTGTTAGTTAATTATTCATGCTTCAAACGATTAGATTGATTATAGTTATGCGAGTATAAGTTCACAGGGGGTATACAAACATTTTTTGTCTCACCCCTGCTCCACCAGGGCGACCTTCATTTATTTCTATTTATCTTGAGTTTTATATAGCGCTAGCTAGACCCGGAGGTATCAGAGTGCTTTACATAAAGCTGGGCGAGTTGCAAGTTACAAGTTGTACATGAGTTACATAATGTTTACATAGTAACAACAAGACTACAGTCAAGGTACAGTAAATTAAAGACAGTTTCACAGAAATCAACAAGGGTAGTAGAAAAATCAAAAAAGGGGGGGGAGAAGGTAGAGGGGACAAAAGAAGTGTTATTAGAGAGGGTGCCAGGTCCGGGTCCGGGGAATCGGCGGAGATCAGCAACAAAATGGTGGGCAGGGAAAAAGACAAAAAGTCAGAAAGTCCATAGATGTGAACCAGGGAGCATGAATTAAAGTGCACAAAAGAAGCCAAAGGGAGTTACGCAGTTCCAAAGACAAAGGCGGGAGGAAGTGGGCCGAGGCATGCCGGCATGCAGGCTCAGGACTGCTGGGGCATCAGTGTAGGCAATCTGCCGGTCTGGTTCCCATGCTCCTATACCTGGAAAAGGTCTCTCGGGTCTCAGAAGTCAGGGGTGAGGCAGATCATATCCAGGCAGACAGCCAGCATGGGGGGACAGCTAGGCAGCAGCGAGGACTGGCAGGCAGCCGATGGAGACAAAGCTGTGCCCTGGCTGGCCCCATTATCAGTCATCAGTGGCGACTCGTTCCGAGGCAGTGAGCAGAGGGAGAGAACAGCAGTGGGACAAGGGATGTCATTCCTCGATGTCCAGCTGGGTAGGTGACGCCCGCGGGAGAACCCAGGCCGGAATCCTAGATAGCCAAAGAGTACAGAGTGGTGGCTGGGTAGCTCTTGCGCAACACCAACTTATTCAGTGTTCTCCAAATGCGTGGCTCAAGGGAACAAGGGAAAAACGGCCACCTGCGTCCCCAAAAAGCTCCTCTGTAGAGACAGAGAATACAATTAAAAGCATGAGTTGTCCCCGAGCACAAACAGACAATTTACAGTAATTTCTTATGAGAAAAGATGAACCAAATCAAATTCTTTCTTTTTCAAAGTTCATTAAATCAGTTCTTTTTATTTTCATTTTTCTTTTCTCTTCATGCATCAAAAGATCTTCATCATAATCTCAATCTTCATAATCCATAGAATTCATACAAAGTGTAGCCAATAGAACAAAAACCAATGCCAACACGTGTTTCGTCATGGGACACAGTCACCCAATGACTTCTTCAGGGCTACAACAAAAATGAAGAAGGATGTATAATACATACAATTCTCTAAAGGTTCATAGAACCACACCATCACCAAAAGTTGGAAAAACACACCTAACACCATCAAAGATAAGTCAAAAAAGACAGAAAAGAGAAGTGCACGGAGGAAAATAGGTCAAGTAAATACCAATTTGATAGTTTAACGTAACATAGGCTGAAGGTAAAACGAAACCATATTATTCATCATTGAGTCCATTAGTATATAAAAAAGACCAAATGATGGCAAGTATACGATAACTCGAGATTGAATAAGTATAGAGTATAGATAATCACCCATGTTGTTTAGCAAAAACCCTTATTCACAAAGTATTAGCAGAGTAAAATCCAAGAAGTAGTACAAGATCACAGAGTTACCAAATCTAGATGTCCACCAAGAACATGTTCGGATTTTTAGTATCAAGATTTGAACCAAAAAAACGATCAAGTATGTAACTTGTTATAAGGGAAACCACTCCCTGAAAAGCGTAATCTATCTGAAAATCAGACAGTTTACTCACCATAAAGATATTTTTCTTCAAAAGCACTCGAGCCGATTCCAAAGGTCAGATATTTCTCATATGATAATAAAAACTAGAGTAAAAACAAAATATCAATTAAAACCATATTTAACTTGATATTCATAATCCAACTGCCGAATCAACTAATAAGATCTATTTGATTTCTAATAACGTGTATATAAACCCCGATGTATCCTTCTTTAGGTATAAACGAACATAAAGATAAGAGATAAAGTGAGAGCCTCTTAAATACTTTATCAACAATGCCCATCATTGGTGTATTCTCGTTAATATGGGTTCTTAGATTGGAAAGGAAATACAGAAAAAACCACCCCCATTTGTATAAAACGATTTACCTCTATTTGTTTTCACAGTTCAAAGTAGTTCAAGCAGAATACTATAATCATTAGATCTGCAAAGGGAGAAAGGTGAACCGATATATAATCGTGTCATTATCTCCTAATGTTTTAATTTTATCTATATATACACAGTTTCTCAATGCACTAGGAGACAGTAGAGCACTCCGGGATGATGACCAAAACCAATTGAGAGTCATGGGAAGCAAAATTAAAACCACCGGAATTTGATAATATTTCCAAAGTCTTTAAAAACTCGCAAAACGATAATCACTCTAACATGAACAGCCAAACTAATCATAGCTGTATATCATGATATTCATCAAAAGCGACATATTCCAAAGCCAGCCCGGTATCCTGAAGTCCTGCTTAGTTATCGCAGGTTGGCAGGAAAATTAATTACCTAGTCTTGACAGTATCTTAAATGCTGTACTAGTAATGACCTAAATTGTTTAAAAGTTATATAGACCCAAAACAATGGATTCTATAATCGGAAAATCTGGCAAGGACCTGTCAATGTATACCTCAGTGTAATCCCAAATACAAGCACATAAGGTCCCGTTATCGCTGTATATCGGCGTTTCTCGAATATTGGGCATACTCAGGGGTCACCCAAATTTTTCTCTATACGCTTACCTGGCAGAGTACTCCCTACGACATCAGGTGGGTTCAGCCTATGTTACGTTAAACTATCAAATTGGTATTAATGTGACCTATTTTCCTCCGTGCACTTCTCTTTTCTGTCTTTTTTGACTTATCTTTGATAGTGTTAGATGTGTTTTTCCAACTATTGGTGATGGTGTGGTTCTATGAACCTTTAGAGAATTGTATGTATTATATATCCTTCTTCATTTTTGTTGTATCCCTGAAGAAGTCATTGTGTGACTGTGTCCCGTGACGAAACCCGTGTTGGCATTGGTTTTTAGGTCTCGCCTGTCGATGCGCATGCGCATCGAGCAAGGCGAGAGTATTGCGAGTTATCTACTCTTTATCCACACTGCAAGGAATCGTGGCGATTCCTTGCAGTGCCCGTGACTTTTAAGCTCAATGCGCATGCGCATTGAGCTTATGCGCATGCGCATTGACCTTAAAAGGGCGTGCGCGTGCACGTCCGTCTTTGTTTACCCGCTCCGCCCCCTCCCGCCGTGTCGCATTTCTCCTCCCCCTCCCCTCTCTTCCTTCCCGTCTAACTTCCTTCCGCGTAACACCGCCGCTCTCTGCCTTGCCTGACGACTTCTCCCCACCCTCCAGTCCGATAGTTATCGTTTTCGACAAGGGGTCAGTCAGCGAGCGTTCCGGTCATTACTGGTTGCCGTGAGCCGTGTCAGGTAGGCGCTGGTTATTGCAACATCCATGTTATGTACACATGAGGGTAGGGCTCTGCAAGTTTTCAGGCATCCCTTCGCATATCCATGTTTATGTTTTTGTCTAAGTGAAACTTAAAAAACTTTCAGGCTCGTCCTCCTTTCCTAAGTTTCCTTTCTTATATACCCCTCTCACATCCCCCAACGGTCGCTCTTTCCTCTCCCAAGTATTTTTTACCTGCCCACTTTCGGTGTCCTTTGCCCCTCTCTTCCCCCTTCCGTATATTCCCTACGTTTATATAACATCTCTCTGCCTTGCCTGACGACTTCTCCCCACCCTCCAGTCCGATAGTTATCGTTTTCGACAAGGGGTCAGTCAGCGAGCGTTCCGGTCATTACTGGTTGCCGTGAGCCGTGTCAGGTAGGCGCTGGTTATTGCAACATCCATGTTATGTACACATGAGGGTAGGGCTCTGCAAGTTTTCAGGCATCCCTTCGCATATCCATGTTTATGTTTTTGTCTAAGTGAAACTTAAAAAACTTTCAGGCTCGTCCTCCTTTCCTAGGTTTCCTTTCTTATATACCCCTCTCACATCCCCCAACGGTCGCTCTTTCCTCTCCCAAGTATTTTTTACCTGCCCACTTTCGGTGTCCTCTGCCCCTCTCTTCCCCCTTCCGTATATTCCCTACGTTTATATAACATCTCTCTGCCTTGCCTGACGACTTCTCCCCACCCTCCAGTCCGATAGTTATCGTTTTCGACAAGGGGTCAGTCAGCGAGCGTTCCGGTCATTACTGGTTGCCGTGAGCCGTGTCAGGTAGGCGCTGGTTATTGCAACATCCATGTTATGTACACATGAGGGTAGGGCTCTGCAAGTTTTCAGGCATCCCTTCGCATATCCATGTTTATGTTTTTGTCTAAGTGAAACTTAAAACACTTTCAGGCTCGTCCTCCTTTCCTAGGTTTCCTTTCTTATATACCCCTCTCACATCCCCCAACGGTCGCTCTTTCCTCTCCCAAGTATTTTTTACCTGCCCACTTTCGGTGTCCTCTGCCCCTCTCTTCCTCCTTCCGTATATTCCCTACGTTTATATAACATCTCTCTGCCTTGCCTGACGACTTCTCCCCACCCTCCTTCATGTCCCTCCGTCTCCTCCTCTCATCCACACTGTCTACTTCTGTCTTTATCCATCTGAAGATAATCTGCGCTCCGAGATCCCCCAAAACGCGAAGAGGCGAACTATGCATACGATTTTTTTAAAAACTAAATATTTCCCCCTTCTATTTGTCTACCTAAAATCTTTTACAATTTATTTTCCGCTTTGCTCCCACCGACCCTTTTTGCTTCATGTTAAATACTCCTGTCCCGTTTCCTCCTCCTTCTCAGTCTCCTGCTCGTTTTACATATTTCACAGTGTCACCGAGAACAGATGCTCTTTTCATCCGCTTATTGCTGAGTGGGTCACTGCCTGCCAACTATGTTTGCTCAATGGAAATACTCCTGGACGTTCCCTTCTCAAACATTTGTAACGTGTTTTTGGTCCTCGTGGTTCAGCTGAGGTGCTCGAGGATTACTGAGGATGTAGCTGTGATTAATAAAATAGGAATAGGGGTGCCAGGGCTCTGAAGAAAAGATTCCAAGTGGCCACCTCACTCTGTGCCATCACATTGTTTCCAGTCCTAGATTTTCATATGACGACCTAATGCTTTCTGGGTATTTCACTCACCCTCACCCACACTCACCCTCACTCACCCTCAACCCCTAACCCTCACTCACCCTCACCCACACTCACCCTCACTCACCCTCAATGCCTCACCCTCACTCACCCTCACCCACACTCACCCTCACTCACCCTCAATGCCTCACCCTCACTCACCCTCAACCCCTCACCCTCACTCACCCTCAACCCCTCACCCACCCTCACTCACCCTCACCCTCACTTACCCTCAACCCTTCACCCTCAACCCCTCACTCACCCTCACCCTCACTCTCACTCACCCTCACTCACCCTCAACCCCTCAGCATCACCCTCACTCACCCTCACCCTCACTCACCCTCAACCCCTCACCTACCCTCACCCTCAACCCCTCACCCTCACCCTCACTCACCCTCAACACCTCACTCGCCCTCACCCTCACTCACCCTCAACACCTCAACCTCAACCTCAACCCCTCACCCTCACTCACCCTCACCCACCCTCACTCACCCTCACTCTCACTCACCCTCAACCCCTCACCCTCACCCACCCTCAACCCCTCACCCTAACTCACTCACCCTAACTCACACTCACCCTAAATCACACTCACCCTCACTCACCCTCACTCACCCTCACCCTCACTCACCCTCACTCACCCTCACTCTGACTCACCCTCAACCCCTCACTCACCCTCACCCTCACTCACCCTCACTCTCACTCACCCTCACTCACCCTCAAACCCCTCACCCTCACACAGTGCAATAGGTCTCGGAGCATTTGAGTTAGAGCTTTTACAATTGTTTATGGCTTTTTTTATTTGTAATTCTTTAGCATTGGCTACAGGAAACAAAAATGCTAAAGATTTACAAAAAAACCCATAAACAATTCTAAAAGCACTAACTCTAATGCTGCGAGACCTATTGCATTTCCAATGCTTGTTGTTCTATTGCTTACACTTTGTATGAATTCTATGAATTATGAAGATTGAGATTATGAAGAAGATCTTTTGATGCATGAAGAGAAAAGAAAAAAGAAAATAAAAAGAACTGATTTAATGAACTATGAAAAAGAAAGAATTTGATTTGGTTCATCTTTTCTCTTAAGAAATTACTGTAAATTGTCTGCTTGTGCTCAGGGACAGCTCAGCCTTTTCCTCGATAGCCAAACCAAGCAGCTCCACTGGGCATCGGCCAAGACGTCACGATGTCCCGTGACCTGGCTTGACAGTTTAGGCTGGACTGTTCCAGTTGGAACTGGATCAAGACTGATCTGCATATATCTGGGTCCAAACTGAGGTGGCATGGTGGGCAAAGAATGATGGATTGGCATGCAGATAGAGTGATGGCTGATATTAGTTCAAAATTCCATTTATCAGATTGTTTTTGATACCCTAAGTGTGATGGGTAGGCCCAGATTTGGGTCCAACGCTCACTGTGCCACTGGAACCAACCAGCACCCGGCAGATGATCCTTAATAAGGGCAAGAACAGTCCGGATTTGCTTGTGTTCCGGTTCAGGGAGGCATGGCCTGGCTGTTTGGACTGGACTGTTCCCATTGAAGAAAGGTCAAGACTGATTTGCATGTGGCTGGGTACATTGCGGGTGAAAAAATATGGATTGGGATGCGGATCAAAGCAATTGCCATTGGCTGAGTTTAATTCAAGCACTCCATCCATCACTTTGTTTTTTATGCCCAAAGTCTGACATGTATGCCCCCAAGTGGGTCCTGTGCTTACTATGCCATTGGAACCAAGTTATACCTGGCTGAGGAGCCCTAATCAGGGGAAATTGGTCCTGGGTTTCTTGTGTTACAGTTCGGGGATAACCGGGCCTGGCAGTTCGGATGGGACCATTCCCATTGTAGCGGGTCAAGACTGATTTGCATATGGATGTGTCCAAACTGAGTTGGCACAGTGAGCGAAGAACAATGGATGGGGATATGGCCTCAAGCAATTGCCCTGACTGCTCAGTAACTGGATCTCTATTTCTATTAGGGAATCAGCATTCATCATCAGGGCTCGGAGCGTTCATATTCCTGGACATCTACTGTGCTCCCTTCCTGCCCCTGAAAAGGCTGCTTATGTTGCGGACAGCAGTGTCCAAATATGCAAAGCTGGCTGACTCGTAATAGTACATACATTTTTTATTCCAATTTGTGAAGCTTGCAAATTAAAATAAATAAATAAAAGGTTTCAGCTTCAAAGTGTCCCCACAGGGTCTATGGTGTTTTAGCAATTTAAAGCGAATATCAGGACATAAAAGGCTTTATTTGACCCAAAGGTGTCAAAGTTTTCATTGGGTCAGAACCTACAACCAAGCTCTCTTGAGGAAGGCATGCTCACTCCCTGCAATCTAACATTGCCAAATGTCTATGAAGGCCGTGTGCTGCACCAGTTAATGAAGTGGGCAGACATCTTCTTAGATGTTTTGGGCACCTGCACCTATTTGATTACAAATTAAGCACTGTCTTTGTGAGAATCCTCAGATTAGGAATGAGTGCATCCTATGCCCCCAGTTACAAGGAAGGAGGGCCCAGCCTGATGGAAAGGCTGATGAGTTGAGCAATTGATGACACGGGCCGATGAGTTTGGCTTCTCAATGTTCACTTTTATTTCATGTAAGACACTTTTTCCTCACATTTTTTATTTTTGCATTTGTAAAGCAGAATCGTTCTCTTTTTTAGAGTGCAATGGACCCCAGATGGAGATGTGCTAGATTACAGGTGAAGAAAGAGGAGGGGTTGAAGATTAGGTGGGGGGCTGTTTTGGATTTTCTGTTGTTATAAAATGAGGTGCAGCAAACATATTCAGCTGTGCCCAGCCAGGCCTACAAACGACCCTCTGTTGGTTGTGTCCTTGACAAGCTCTATCTGATCCCGTCAGTGAAGATAAAGAGGATGATTGAATACCAGTGTGAGCTTGTGTGGATGGGCGATGGCTTGGCACAGGGCCAACCATTCCTGTGAGCTTTCTTTTCATACTCACTACCTCAATGAAGGTAAGAAGAGTGAATAACAAGTCACTTACCTTCAATAAGACTCTTTCTGGTGGACACTCTATCTAATTGCACATTCCTCCCCTCACAATATACCCCAGGCTTGTAACAGGCAGCACCAAGTTGGCTCCATAATATCACAGAAGTGACAAAGTGGAGCCACATCTTAGCACCACTCTTGCACACTGATGCTAGTTTCTTATCTTCTCCTTTTCTTGATCCTCAGGTGCGTAGCTTCAACAGTGCACTGAACACTAACTTGGGACCTTTTTAGATGTTAAAAAGAGTCTGTTACACAGAGCTGGGAGGTGGCAGAGCAGGGAGGAATCTGCAGTTAAAAAGATTATCCAACAGTAATAGCCCTACTGAAGGAAAGTATTTTTTCTTCTGATAATTGATTTTTTACCACAGATCTCTCACCTTAGAATAGACTCAAAAGCAATACCTCTCCAGGGTGGAGGGTCTGTGCAGGGAAAGCAGACCAAAGGTGTTTGTATAACTGAGCAGATGAAGTGTCCTTCCCGCCGGACCTGGCTATCAAGGCTGCAGTGCATTGAGGAGCATGCACTGATGCTCATGTCGCAGCTGGCAGATGTCGAGGACGGCCCCCCTCTCACCAGCGCAGTTGGTCTTGGTGAAATGGTCTCTCAGACCTCCAGGGATCTGTTACTTTACCAATGCAGAACAGGTCATAATGCAGAGGACTGTCCACCTCAACAGGGTCCTCTTCTGTGCAGCCTTTAATTCCTTCGCTCCAGAGAACTTAACAAAAAGCTGATCACTCAATGATCCATTATACGATTTATTGAAAACATCTTAAAGCCCCTTTGAGGTCAACCGATGGAGCCCCTCTTCTTCTTTCGCTGGGAGAGGGGGGGGCAAAGAACACTGGCAGAGTGGTGGATTGGCCAAAAAAGTAAGGGAATCACAACTTTTTAAGAAAGGCCTCCCAATTCCTCAACACCGATTTGTCTGGAAAAAATGTGGTGTAAGACTGTTGTACTGAAGGGACTACAGTTCACATATGCGACAAGTTGGTGTGATCACAATAAGGAGACTGTTGCACGGTCAGTAAAGGTACGAGCAGCAAGCTAAAGGGGTTGAAAGGAGTGAACATGAGGAGAGTCAAGACCATGATAAGGTCCCACTTCAGCATCAGTTTGGAAAGAAATCTGTTTTCCAAACCTTTACTAAATCTCATCACAACAGGTGGATCGAATCAAGTACTATCTCTACAGAACGCTTGAGGAGCAAGATGCATACCTCCTTTAGCAGGATGGACAAATGCTCTTCCAAAGCTTCTTCTGGTGTGGGAGGGATATCGGGTGTGAGGAGAAATGACCTTTTGAACACTTTTCAAGACCATCTGTCAGACATGATCCTAGGAGGAAGTGCTTCAACCTGCCTCACAATAGTGGGAAAGGCCCCACTGAGGGCAAACTAAAGTAGTTTGTCATTGTAGCAGGGATGGAGGAGTTAGAAGAGCAGCGCGCCTGTCTGCACACTGTCTGCCTGATCCGCATCAACGACCTTGAAATGAATGCGCTGTCTGCTGCATCACTGGCTGGGTTGATAGTCCCTGCCTTTACACCAGCTCTCTATTATAGCCCCTACATTTCTAGAATCAGTGCAAAAAGTGTATGGCTGAGGCCAACAACCCAAAGTATGTGCTGTATCTCTTCTGCCTATAAAGCGTTCCAAAGAAGTGGGACCATCAAAGGGAACGTCCATCAGCCTTTACATCACCTGAGTACCAGGTGGACCTCTTCCAGGCACGTCTACGAAGGAGACCTCTGGTACTGAGGCCCTGCCAAGGCAATCCCTGGGATGAAGACCTGTAGGGATAACATACCGAGCCACAGCTGACCATCATGTGTTGTCTGGGTCATAGAGGCCCTAAGGTCTGCTGGCAATACATCACTGGCCATGTCTCAAAGAGCATGTGTGTATCGGATCTCGCTGCCATGTCACAAAGAGCATGTGTGTATCGGATCTCACTGGCCATGTCACAAAGAGCAGGTGTGTATCGGATCTCACTGGCCATGTCACAAAGAACATGTGTGTATTGGATCTTGTTGGCCATGGCACAAAGAGCATGTGTGTATCGGATCTCGCTGGCCATGTCACAAAGAGCATGTGTGTATCGGATCGCACTGGCCATGTCACAAAGAGCATGTGTGTATCAGAACTCACTGGCCATGTCACAAATAACATGTGTGTATCAGATCTCGCTGGCCACAAATAGCATGTGTGTATCGGATCTTACTGGCCATGTCGCAAAGAGCATGTGTGTATCGGATCTCGCTGGCCACGTCACAAAGAACATGTGTGTATCGATCTCGCTGGCCACGTCGCAAAGAGCATGTGTGTATCGGACCTCCCTGGCCATCTCGCAAAGATCATGTGTGTATCGGATCTCTCTGGCCACGTCACAAAGAGCATGTGTGTATCTGATCTCTCTGGCCACGTCACAAAGATCATGTGTGTATCGGATCTCTCTGGCCACGTTACAAAGAGCATGTGTGTATCGGACCTCCCTGGCCATGTCGCAAAGATCATGTGTGTATCGGATCTCTCTGGCCACGTCACAAAGAGCATGTGTGTATCGGATCTCTCTGGCCACGTCACAAAGATCATGTGTGTATCGGATCTCTCTGGCCACGTTACAAAGAGCATGTGTGTATCGAACCTCCCTGGCCATGTCGCAAAGATCATGTGTGTATCGGATCTCTCTGGCCACGTCACAAAGATCATGTGTGTATCGGATCTCTCTGGCCACGTCACAAAGAGCATGTGTGTATCGGATCTCCCTGGCCATGTCGCAAAGATCAAGTGTGTATCGGATCAACAGACAGACTGTGATTGGAAGAAAACATATGTTTGCCAAGGACGTCAATCCTCTTGGATTCTCTATCCCAGGAGTGGTTGGAAATTAGTTAAGTTTCACCTTACTGGGCAAAGAATGTAAAATGAGGCTCTCTGGAGTGGGGTGCTCAGTGACAACATCTGGGTGACCAGACACTGGTCTATTGCTGCTGATTCACAGGTCGGCAAGTGCATGGTTTTGACAAGGTAGCCATTAAGGGTACAGGTGTATGAAATTCACATAATTGTTTTAGCGTAACTACACAAAACGTTAGCAAAATTACACGTAATTACTTGACATACAAATCTGTCATTTTGAACTGTATTTTAGTGTGAAAAGCATCCTCACATCCTTTTTAGAAAAGAGACTGCGTTTTGCATTTAAACAAAACTCCATGAAAAAAAGCTATTTGTGCTATTGTTCCTGTATCGTTGCAGTTCATTTGTACAGAGGATTGTGCCATTCGCTATAAGTCTTTGCTACTTAGGGAATTGTGCATAAAAAGTGTAACAGTGAATTATGCTTATGTTACTTAAATTTCACCTGTGCCTAATTAAGAGTCTCTGAGAGGGCATCATTCAGTGGAAGTAGAGGCCCAGATGTTTCTGGGCCAGGCAGCTGAATTTATGTCACAACATTTCTTTTTTTCTCGAGGGGCAGCTGTAATTCTAGTACATCAGCCTCATCCAAGCCACCCTTCTGTTGGTGGCCCAAGTGGCAAGCCAAGCTCCATCTTAGGGGAGGTTTCAAGCCCACTGGTGTTCTGTGAGGCAAGGTTTAAGGTGTCACCATGATCATGAGGGGGTGGCAAGTCATCCCCTTCACCTCCCTCATCATCAATATACTGGGGGGCACCTGCTTTTGCAAAACATCAGACTCAGAGACAAAACGATAATGGAGCCTCTGTTGATTGCTGTGATGTATTAGAAGGACAGGATTGGAATCAGCGTGCAAGAGGACTGGGTGCACCTTTGTAATCTATTAGAACATCATTGGTGGAGCTCAACTCCACACCGGACTGGATCCGTTGAGCAGTGGCATTGGATCAGACTCCCGTGCCCGTGGGGTCAGAGTGGAAGTCTTTACCAGAGGAGATGAGTAAATTAAAGGGTTCCAGGTGGACATAAGGTGCAAGGGGGGTCCATTGGAGGCAATTCAACTGGAGGCCCTTGCTTTTGCATGGGGTCCAAAGACGCACCAGGAGAGCTAGAAGCAGACTGAACCCGTGCAGCATCTTTCCCTGGCACAGTGTGAAAACGTTGGAAATTGTAAAATGCACTAATTCAAGAGCAGAGCTAAGGATCTGTATCAGAAAGAGCGGAAAGAGAGGAACTGATATCACTGCACAGAGATTATATGCGGATCTGCTCTGTCCCTTACGTGGCAGGATGGAGCCAACGTGGGTCTGAAGAGTGCCCCCTGGAAGCGCGCAGGAGCGCTGCGGAGAAAAGAAATGTCAGGTCCAGTCTGGAGCCCGGGGGTATTCTAAGGTGAAAGTATTCATCAGTTAGACATATTCATCATAATTTGTACACGAGGCGACAGACTGTGGAGGCTGGGGCTTATTACCGCTCCACAGCAGCATGCAGGAATCCATCAGAAGGCTGGAAACCATTCAGACCTCAGAGGCAGGAATCGCTCCCAATCTCCCGTGCCGCACTCACATCACACCACACCTGAAGGGACTCCACTGACTCCCCATTCACAAACAAGCACGATTCAAACTCCTCACCCACACAAAGCACAACTAGAAATGGGAGGTCAGCGAGTCCTGAAGGAATAAGAAGGAGGAGGGGGTCATACTCTGACTGGTCAGTAGGGGGTGCACTCCTTGATGGAAGGATGAGAAGGAAGAGGGTGTCTTATTGTGACCGGTCAGTAGGGGGTGCACTCCTTGATGGAAGGATTGTCTGGCTGTGCCGGGGCTGCTGCACGGGTGTGTCCTGCGCTGTTTCAGTGTGTTGACATATACACGTGTCTGTGTGCACTCCTGGGGCAGGTGACACATACTGCATCACCACTTAATTCACAGATGACATCAAATAGTGTCAATTTTTTTTTTTACAAGGAAAGATATTAACCCTACCTGGGACTGTCCAAGTTTTGCAGCACCCATTATCTGGAGCAAGGGATACGTTTTTTCACTGTGTGACGTCAATGACCTGTGACTGCCGAGATTACCATATCTTTAAGTGTCCTTTGTTTCCTCGAAGATTCCACCCTCCGACTGCCAGATGTTACACTGATGAAGCGTACAATACTGAACTCCATAATAATAATGATCCAACCTCTTACAGTGATGGTGGACATCACGCGTGAGTTCCACAAAGACATTTTACACACACTGAGGCACAGGGAGATTCATTGATTTGCCAAAAATCACACGTTGATGAGTCTCACTCCGAGGCCAGGATTCGAACCACGTGGAGAGACGAGAATTCATTAAATCCATGCATCAAACTGATCAAGTTTTCACCTTTTGTAATATTAGAGAAGCCTAACAATTGAACTATTTAAAATAATGTGATCAAATAAAATTGATAAGAAAACAAGATGATTATTAAGTATGATGGAGATAGGTTGTCCTTAAGGCATTTTTGTAAAACCAGCGAGTGGTGTACTGTAATGCATACTTGGACAGCAACACAACTTAAACATTAGAAAATAAATACCATTTTACAAGAGACTTATAGTTTCTCCCAAAGAATTAGTTACAAAAAGGCGTGGTGCAGTTAATGAACTTGATGCAATGGCTGTGATCAGGTGTTGGGACTGTAAAGCCCTCTGCATGGTAAAGGATGTGCACCCCTGCCCTGAGTGCCCACCTGTGCTGTTGTCTGGATCCCCAATGCTGATTTTTGCTCACAGGTAAACACAGATCATATGTGTGCACCATGGAATAGCCTGTCTCATGGACTGCGGTCTTGTTGGAACGGGAGAAGCGCCCAAAGCACTGTCCTCTTAGTGGTGGAAGGCGACCGCCTTCACCAACAGTTAAGCAGCATGAGTGCGGTGGTGGTAGTATACCGTGCAGTGATCTGTAGCAGTGAACAGGCCCTTTTTAGGTCTCGCTGAGTCAGCGCTTGCGCTTCTCTGGCGAGCCTCTAGTAGGGCTACCGAAAATGCTACCAGTGTGGCGATGAGCTTACTGTTGAAAACAGCTTGGAGGTAATTTATTCCGGCCTGACTTCCGGTCACGTGTCCGTCTTTGATACACGGCGCCGGGAAACCAAGAGAGGGGGAACTACACCAACTAGGTAAGCAAGCCCCCGCGTCACGATACCTAAACTTATACTAAACGTTATCCATCCTTGTGGCATGAGACTTCTTCCTTCTAGATATCCTGTAGGCTAATCATTGCCATTGTTATATATTCAGGTGAACTGCCTACGTGAACAAAAAGGCATACCCGCCCAACCACGTACTTATTTCTCCTCCTGGTTTTCACATTACTCGTGAACAATCGAGGTGGATTCCTTTCCAGACACTCTATTTTTCTTGACTCTGTATGGACTTATCCAAGCTGACACGTTTGTTTAGTAGTTTATGTACATTTTATATATTCTGCAGATCCCGCGCAGCCCGAGAATATAAAATTTTGGAAATCCGAATTCAGGATTCCTTACAACGCCCGGACTGGGCTTTTTACTTAAATGAACTCTAATCCTTTATCATTTTTCCTACGAGGGTGAGTGTCGTTTATTCTCAACAACATAGCTTTAACCATGACCACCGCTGCACTGAATAGCGGTTTATTGAATTAGGGAAATCCCCTTTTGCAGAACTTAACAATCAAGAGCACATTTGTGTTAGCACCCAGCATAACCCATATAATCCATCTCCCTTTTTTCTCATCATCCTTTCATTCTCCATTTTCTTTTGTAGACACTTAACAGAGTCTACATACTGACCGGCCTTCTCCCCAAAATTCATTTTCATAAATTGAGGATTAGACATCCAGATGGAATGTATCTAATCCGAGTAGTGTTTCAAACAAGGTATGATATCTAACCAATAGAATGGTTATTCAACACAAGAGAGTTTTATAAGTTAGTTAAAATAAGCGCACACCTCTTTAGAACAACCTTGGAAAAGAGTTAATTAGGTGTTAAATAATGTGCACGATGTTTGACGCGTAAGGATTGATATTCATGCTGCCATTCTTCGCTTTGTTCTCAACATTATCACTTACAAGTCACTTGGGATGCCGCTACATAATAAGTACAACACTTTTTCACCTTGCCACTTCACTTCTAGATCCGGGCAGTGTTTTTTCGTTCTTGGGGTTATCTAACCCATTCCCTATTCACATATGTCACTAAATTAGAAATGTCTCTTCACATTGACACAAAGTCACGCATATGGCATGCTTTTGTCACAGAGTTTGACACAACCAAGTCACTACCTTAATATGTTCGCGAACAGAACTTGTTCCCAAAAATGTACCTTATGTTTTTATCCAGCCCTGAAGATTCGCAGTTTGTTCCCTGCGATGAAACACGTGTTGGCTTTTGAAATGGAACAATAAACAGAAGTGACCACACCAAGAACAGATTGTTTCTCTACCCATGTATCTTCATTCCTTGACACTTATTCTCGGAGAATCACTAAATGTTTAGATTTGTCTGAATGCTTCCTTTTTCTTTCTAAACAAACTTACATCAACACTGTCTTATTATTGAATGTGTATAGCGCAGGGGCATTGCTGTTTTTGATGAGCTTACTGTTACGCGCGCGGGCGCGCGCTTACAAGCAGATGCTGCATCTGCTTTCACATTTGCGCGCGTGCGCACAACTCGCGTTTATTTTTTTTTTTAATTATTTCATTGCCCGGCCCGGCCGCGCGGCCAATGCTTGTTTTTTACTGCAGCTTCTTTCAGTATTCATTTATTTTGCCTCTCATCTTGAAGGGTTTCTAACACAAAGTGCTCTTGTATTTTTCCAAACTCCATTATTGATCTTGTAGCGAATTGTTAGAACTCTGTTCCATTCGTTATTTGCTTGGACGATAAAGCTTCCACTGATGTAACTGTTTGGTCCTCCGGTTAGTACCAGGAACGATGAACCTGTGCTTGAGTGTGGTCTCTTTAGTACGAACCATTCTTAGAAAAGTGTTAGTAGAAGCCATCAGAACGAGCTCAACCTCTTGATTTTGTTTTCTTTTCTGTATCAAGTCTCTTCTACGTGCTGCTTTGTTTTTTTCTTCAGTGTTTGACAGGTGTGTGCATTGGTCTTCGGTGATTTGCTTTGTTGCTCGTGTGTTTCCTTCCAGGCACACCACTCCACTGCCGCCTTCTTATGGAGATGTGATTCAGATTCCAGTAATCCAGTGAGACTTTGCTGCCACTTGCTTCTCAGCTCACAGGCTGTTT